>NW_027115129.1:130757-157363 GCF_000696795.3 Halyomorpha halys
TTATAAATTTCATTCAAAATATTATCTACTAATATTAAAATACTGTTTTAGTTAATAATAATTAGGTAAATTAATAATTTGCTGTTTTTCCTTTTCAAATTACCAATTCACGCCTGTCATTCAATTGAATGAATGAAGGAGACGTAAGTGTAGTAAATTGGCATGTGCTCGAGGGCGGAGTGTGCCGTGTCTCCACTGCATTTCAAAATAGAATTAAGTTATTATTTGTTTATATTTGTATATATCTGTTGAAGTTATTGCGGTAACTTTTATAGCCAACGAGAGAGGTTTCATTAGGTATGTCGGAATCAATCGGTTCTAGTTGGAAATAAAATTCAATAGATATATAATTATAGGGAAGATGATGTGAGATGTGAGTATATTATTGTATACGACTTACCACTTTGATAGACTGGACTCGAACCTCTGCGACGGGCACGACAGAGCCGACTGGAGAGGACTGGCGCTGGAGTAGAAGCGGCACGGCGGGGCGCATGCGCTCTCCATCCCTTTCATCTTCGCCGCGTCCCTCTTCCCGATCTTCCCGACGTTCCCTCCAGGTGGTCCCGGGATATCTCTTGAATTAGAAAAATCTCTCGTATAATAATAATATTCTTTAAATAAAATAAATTGCATTCAAATTAAATCTCAAAACACTTTAGACATTATTTTTATTATTAGAATATACCTTAATATTTATCATCTGTTAGAGAATTTTTTTTATAATTACTTTTTTTGCAATCTTATTAACTTATTATTTGTCTTACTTTTATGTTGATATATAATAATAATTATAAAAATATTCATTCTATTCTAGTAAAGATATAGAGCTCCGAATAAAAATTAATAATTTTTAACGTTTGAAACAGCCGCCATTTTATATTTCCCCTACCTATACTTGGCAGACTCATCAATTTTGACTAGTAATTATACATAGTTTTCATTAATGTAATCGAAATCGGGGCGAAATGACTACATTTGATCTCCTCAAGGGATCTTGTACCATTTCCTTATCCGTTGCTCTTCCCTATAGAATTCTATTTCCTCCTTCATTCGTTGCTCCAATACTCTTCCAACCTTCAAATCGCGTATCTTTTAGCACCTACTGCCCATCCAATTCTCGAAGAATAACAATTCAAAACTTCAAACAAAATTGTAAATTAATAAAACGTTAGATGCGATTTGACATTAATATTATTAGATATTTTCAGTATCTATATACAATCTGTAGCTATCTATTTAGATTTGAATAGATTAGATTAGATATATAGAATCTGTAGATATCTATGTATGATCATACAACAATTTTTTTGTTTTCTTTTATTATTATTAGAATATACCTAAATATTTACGATTTGTTAGAGGATTTATTTTTTTTTTATTTATTATTATTATTTATTTATTTTATATCTTATTTACTTGTTATATGTCTTACTTTGATGTTGATATATTTTCATTTATACTTTTACGAGTATAATGTTTATAAAAAATAGTTAACCCTTTTTGTTAGTTCATCTGTATCTGATATTTTTTTTCATTTATATTATAAAAAGTATGTCACAATGTGATTTCTAAGATGATATATGATTTTATTTTTTATTTTTAATTTACATCTTTTGTTAAAATATAATTATTTTTACTTCTTTAATTTATTATTTTATTTATATTTATGTTGAATAAGTACATTTTTTTTTTTTTTTAATTTAATATTATACTCTACTACACTAATGCCTCTTGTGGATGCCTGTGGTATTATTCTCAATGTACTAGTCACGGAGTAAATAAATAATATTATTTAATACATAATCTCTTCCCTTTCTTGAGACTATTATAATAGTTTAAATTACGTAATAGGTATCCAATTAAGTCTCAAAACATTCTTTATTATTTCTTTAAAAGTCCAATGTTTCGGCCAATTCGGCCATCCTTAAGGACAATCTATTTAAAACAAATTTAATTATACATAAATTTATAACAATTTTAACAAACAACATAATTATTAATAAAATATCAATAATAAATATTTAAGGTATAATATTTTATCAATAATAATAGTGCAAGAGCCTGAGTGAAAAAAGGCATTTATTTCATCCCAATTTTTGATTAATTTTATGAAAACTATGCATGATAACAAGTCCAAATTGAATACAAAATAACAGCTGTTTCAAAAAGAAAAAAAAAATTAATTTTTCATCCGGAACTCTATATCTTTAATACAACCTACTAAACTAGAAAACCTAATCAGAAATAACTTAAAACAGAGTAAATTTCCTAAAATATGAGCCCTAAAAGACCTATTTATATTCAATAGTCTCAAAACATCCTTTATTATTTCTTTAAAAGTCCAACGTTTCGGCCTATTCGGACATCCTCAAGGACAATCTATCAATAGCAGTTTTAATTATACATAAATTTTTAATAATTGTAACAAATAAAATGTTAGTACAAGAGCCCAAGAAGAGAAAAAAAGGCAGTTAGTTCAACCCAATTTTTGATTACTTTAATGAAAACTTTGTATAGTTACTAGTCAAAATTGATGAGTCTGCCAAGTATAGGTAGGGGAATAAAAAATGGCGGCCGATCCAAAATGTTAAAAAAAAAAAATTTCATTCGGAGCTCTATATCTTTAAAACTACCAATAACACTGGAGAACCTAATAGAACATAATTTAAAGTAAAGTAAATTTTATAAAATATGAGCCCAAATAGGGCTATTTAAGTTTAATAGTTCTCGAGATATAAATTTTTAAATAGTAACATTTCATAAAAAATATACTGAAAAATCAGTAGTTAATTAATTTATTTTGAAAAATCTATATCTCAAAAACCATAAGGCGCACAGATGTCTGTTAAAACTAATTAAACGTACTATAAAGTTGTTTATTACACCTATATTCTCATGGGTATAAGTTATTTTTCATGATATTTGCTAAAATAAATTAACAAGTAATACTAAAAAACTAGTCGAAATTGATGATAAAACAATAGAAGTAGTGTTTCAGTTTTTTAAATCACAACATTTACTGACGAAAATATAACATTTAACGGAAGAAAAAAATAATAATAAAATTAAATGAATATAGGCAAAATGAAATAAAGTATAAATGGCATTGACGACCAATAAAGTTTGGCCCCACTAAACAAAAACAATAAAACTAGTTGAAATTGTTAAGTCTGCTAAGTAGACGTAGGGGGAATACAAAATGGCGACTGTTTCAAAACGTATAACTTTTAGATTTTCTAGTGCTGTTGGTAGTTTTAAGATGAAAAATGAACGTTTTTAAAGGTTTTGAAACATTCGCCATTTTGTATTCCTCCTAACTATACTTGGCAGACTCATCAATTTTGACTAGTAATTATACATAGTTTTCATTAAAGTAATTAAAAATTGGGGTGAAATAACTATTTCACTAAATTGATTTATAGTTGTCCAGGCAAAATGTATATTCATACGAGAATATCATAAAAAAGTACTACGAAGATAGAGTTATAAACTACTTTATAGTATATTTAAATAGCTTTAATTTGAGAGCTGGCAGATATCTGTGCATCTTATGCTTCCTGAAATATATTGTTTCATAAGCCAAAATTTATTTCCGAATAGCTAGAAATCAACATTTTGTGCATTTATTTAATTTAATATAATTAAAACTACTATTCCTAAAATGATAATTATCATAAACTACTTTATAGTACATTAAACTTCCATTAATTTGCGTGCTAATAGACATATGTACATTAAATGTTTTTTGAAATAATGATTTCTCAAAATAAATTAAATAAATCTGATTTTCAGTACATTTGTTATGAAATGTTACTTTTTTAAAAGCTATATCTTGGGAACTATTGAACATAAATAGATCTTTTAGGGCTAATATTTTATGAAATTTACTTTATTTTAAATTATGTCTGATTAAGTTTTCTAGTTTAGTAGGTTGTATTAAAGATATACAGTTCCGAATGAAAAAAAAAATTTTTTTTCATTTTGAAACAGCTGCCATTTTGTATTAAATTTGGACTAGTTATTATGCATAGTTTTCATTACAGTAATAAAAAATTAGGATGAAATAAATGCCTTTTTTTCTTGTACTATTATTATTAATAATTATGTTATTTGTTAAAATTGTTATAAATGTATGTATAATTAAATTTGTTTTAAATAGGTTGTCCTTGGGGATGGCCGAATTGGACGAAAAGTTGAACTTTTAAAGTAATAATAAAGAATGTTTTGAGACTTAATTGGATACGTATTAATGCATTTAAACTTTAATAACAGACTCAGGAAAGTGAAGAGATTATGTACTAAACAATATTATTTATTTATTCCGTGACTAGTCCATTTAGAATAATACCACAGGCATCCACAAGAGGCATTAGTGCATTAGAGTATAATATTAGATTAAAAAAAAAAAAATGAACTTATAAAACATAAATATAAATAAAATAATAAATTGGAGAAGTAAAAATAACGATATTTAACAAAATTTGTAATATAAAAATAAAAAATAAAATCATACATCATCTTAGAAATCATAGTATGATATACTTCTAGTAATATAAATAAAAAAAAAAATCAGATACAAATGAACTAACAAAAAGGGTTAATTATTTTTTATAAACATTATAATCGTTAAAGTATAAATGAAAATATATCAACATCAAACTAAGACTAATAATAAGTAAATAAGATTGCAAAAAAAAATAAAAATAATAATAATAAATAAAAAAAAATCCTCTAACAAATCGTAAATAATTAGGTATATTCTAATAATAATAAAAGAAAACAAAAAAAATGTTGTATGATCATACATAGATATCTACATATTCTATATATCTAATCTAATGTAGTAAAATCTAAATAGATATCTCCAGATTGTATATAGATATTGAAAATATCTAATAATATTAATGTTAAATCGCATCTAATGTTTTACAATTTTGTTTGAAGTTTTGAATTGTTATTCTTCAAGAATTGGATGGGCAGTAGGTGCTAAAAGATTTGACGGTTGGAAGAGTATTGGAGCAACGAATGAAGGAGGAAATAGAATTCTATAGGGAAGAGCAACGGATAAGGAAATGGTACAAGATCCCTTGAGGAGATAAAATGCAGTCATTTCGCCCCGATTTCGATTACTTTAATGAAAACTATGTATAACTACCAGTCAAAATTGATGAGTCTGCCAAGTATAGGTAGGGGGATTACAAAATGGCGGCTAATTCAAAACGTTAGATATTATTAATTTTTATTCGGAGCTCTATATCTTAAAAACTACCAACAACAATAGAAAATCTAAGAGAGCATCATTTAAAGTTGAGTAAATTTGCTAAAATGTAAGCCTTAATAGAGCTATTTAAGTTCAATAGTTCTCGATACATAGCTTTTTAAAAAGAAACTTTTCATAAAAATGTTGTATGGAACGTACTGAAAGATCAGTAGTTAGTTAATTATTTTGAAAAATCTATATATCAAAAACCATTTGACATACAGATTTCTATTAGCACTCAAATTAAAGTTAGTTTAATGAGCTATAATGTATTTTATGACGTTTATTTTCATAGGAGTAGTAGTTTTCTTGAAATTTGCTAAAATAAAATGATTTATAGTTGTTCGGACAAATTTTCATTTGCCAAATTTATATTGATATGTGAATATCATAAAAACTACTACCCCTACGAAGATAAGTGAAATAAACTACTTTATAGTAAGTTAAATGTCCTTTATTTTGAATGTTGGCAGACATATGTGCGTCTTATGGGTCTACAGATATATTTTTTCAAAAATCCAACATTTTATACGTACTAGAAATTAACATTTTGTGAGTTTATTTTGTCAAATATCATAAAAACTACTACTCCTAGAAAGATAAACATAATTAACTATCTTGTAGTAAATTTAACTAGCTTTAATTTCATCGCTGGCAGACATCTGCACGTCCAATGGTTTTTGAAATGAAGTTTTTCAAAATCAAACTTATTCCCTGAACAACTATAAATCAATTTATTTTGGCAAATGTCATGAAAACTACAATTCCTACGAAGGTAAACATCATAAAATACTTTATAGCTCATTACACTAGCTTCAATTTGAATGCTAATAGACATATGTACGTCAAATGGTTTTTGAGATAAAAATTTTTCAAAATAAATTCACTAACTACTGATCTTTTAGTACGTCCCATACAACATTTTTATGAAATTTTGCTTTTTAAAAATTATTTGAGATAGTACTAGTAGAGAAAAAATAAATTTAAATTCTTCAACAACAATTAGAAATCAATTTCTCTTTGTAAACGTCATGAAAACTACAACTCCTACGTAGATAAAGGTCATAAACTATTTTATAGTCCATTAAACTAGTTTTATTTTGAGTGCTAATAGACATCTGTACGTCTCATAGTTACTGAGACATAGATTTCTCAAAATAAATTTACTAATTACTAATCTTTTAAAAGATTTAAAAGTAATTTTGCTTTTTAAAAAGCTACATCTCGAGAACTATTGGACGTAAATAGCTCTATTAGGGCTAATATTTCAGTAAATTTACTCTTCTTTAAATAATGTTCTCTTAGATTTTCTAGTGTTGTTGGTAGTTTTTAAGATATAGAGCTCCGAATGTAAAATTAATATTTTTTTAAGGATTTGAAACAGCCGCCTTTTTTTATTCCCCCTACCTATACTTAGCAGACTCATCAATTTTGACTATTAATTATACATAGTTTTCATTAAAGTAATCAAAAATTGGGGTGAGATAACTGCCTTTTTTTCTTCCCGGCTCTTGTACTAATATATCATGTTTTATCCGTATTTTTTCGAGAAAATCGAAAAAATGTGAGAAATAGATTATATTAAGGGACACTTCCGTCGGTCGATTTTATCGAATTATTGCTGCATCATCCCAGACTATATACAGGCTTTAAATATGCAATTTTAATTTCACATTCCATTCTGATACTTAGTTTTTTGCACTAGAATCAAGAGTATGTATGCAGTTGGAGCGGCAACTCGAGAGCTTCGAGAGGTTAGAGAGATCTATTCGCAGAAAAAAATCTCCTTTGAAAACGTTAAATGAGCCAACCACCATGGGCGTACCCAGCGGGGGCAGCGCCCCCCCCCCCTAGTAAAATTATTAATTTGATAAAACTTAATTTTTTTCCCATTTTCAAGACATATATTTCCATCGAAAACTCGAATTTGAAATTTTTTAAAAATATCGATTGCTGACGTTTCAACCTAAAATCTAGAATCTCATCAGGGCTAAACTAAAGCGATACAGTATTGAGTGACATTAAATAAATCACATGTAAAGCTGAAGATAGAAAAGATTGCTACATAAAAAACTATCAAAATAAGGTGATCAATGATAAGTACTTATAAAGATAAATAACATGTTATTATATTAGTAATAATATAATAATTTTTTTTATTTATTATTTACCTTTGATCTCCTTTCTATTTATTTAGGTTTTATGGTATGTTTATAGGTTTATTGTTTATATAGGTTTTTCTTCAAATATAGCTCTTATATAGCTTCAACTTTAATCTTCTAAATTATCCCGTTAATTCATCCTTTTTCGGTCTGAATATTTTGCGTAATACTTTATTTTCGCAAAATTTTCGGTCCGAATATTTTGCGAAAATAAATATCCAAAATCCTCAATGATCCTTACTTTGTCACAAATAAAATCATACATAAAGACCACAATGTTCCATATGTAACCGATCTAGCCCGAATCAGATATCAATCCTTCCATTATAAACCCTAACCATCTAAACCAATTAGTTTCTAGCCTTGCTTCCTTTTCCATTCCTGACAATCCTCCGAGGCGCCTGAAAAGAAGATGGCCTCGAGACCTACTAATGTAAAATGTCATTAAAGTGCTATCAACGGATAGTTTCTCTACACGTCTGAATCATTCCATTATAAACTTGCAGTAAATTTACTTGCGGTCAATATAAAACAAAAATAGTTAACAACTATTTATTTCTCGACGTTTCGTCCCACTTTGTAAAGTTTCATCAGGGCTATTCCAGTTGAGAGATTTCGAAACAAAGATGACTTCTTATTTCTATTATGAAACCTGGAATTCGATTTTTAAAATTTCTTCTGTGGTTATGTTTTACAAAATATATGCAAGGCGCTATATAAAGGAGTATTAAAAATATAAGCTAAATGATAATCGATTAGATAACAATGTGCAATAACGTATTAAACATTATGTCTTCATGTCCAAAATATACGAACTCATAACAAAAAATATCTCCCCCTTTATAATTTCATAAAGGCTCTTCTGCTTATCTTTTCGGCTACGTATTTACATACGAATATCCCATTAACCATAAAACTAACAAGTAATTGGGATATTCCTGATCTTTAGCTTAAAATGTTAAAGTGTGCTAAACGGAGAAAGTTGTGTTAAAGGAGAAATATTTCCTTCTTTTAGCATGTTAAAACGAAATAACGATGGTAGCTGTGAAAGTTCCTGTCATGTCAGTGAAGGGTCACTATGTAATCGAGTTTTAACATGACCTTAACAGGCGTCTAAAGGTGGTGTATAGAAAGGAACTGGCTCATTACCAGTGATGCGGCGAGAGGGATGCGCTGGGATCTCTTGAGCTCTGCTCTACCCCTCACACGTGGGGGATAGAGTGGGCTCAGAGACCCTCAGGTCGATTGTGTAAATATTGTATATATTATTTTATCATTATGTTATTTTATTTATTTATTTTTCATGCAGATAGTCTGCTTATGTTCATCTTGTCTATTCTTTTGTTTGTGTATATTTTAAGAGAGTTTTTTTATTTCATTTTTTTTTTATTATTATTTTTTATTTTTTTATTTTAGTATGTATGAGATCATTCATCAATATTACTTATTGCCCACAACTGTGTGGCAGATTGTAATATCTATCAATAAATAAATCTATCAATCAAAAAAAAAAAAAAAAGAAAGGAATTTTCGTTGATGGAACATCGGTATCATTTTATCTGATACAATTTTAATTTTAAGTGTTTTTAATTAAAACCAATACGACTTTTTAAATAATAATTTTCCAAACAATAGGATATTCCTGATCTTTAGTTTAAAATTTTAAAGTATGTTAATAAATAGAGAAATATTTCCTTCTTTTGGAATGTTAAAACGATATAACATTTAACATGGTTGGGAGGCTTTTAATAGGTCTGCTAAATGGAGAATGACGTCATACAACTGACCAGTTGAGCTCCATACCATTTTGTCTGTCGTCGTTTTGAAAGGTTAGTTACTCTTCGTAAGTTCGTGTTTGGTTTCTGTTTTTATTGTTTTGGACATTATAAAACTCTATTAAAGTAATGTATAGAAATAATAATAAAGTAATAGTGGAAAAAACTAGGAGAGCAAACTAGGAACAAGTGAGGTGGAGGAAAGATGATTTGACGAAGCTGTTGGAGATTTTATTAGGGGTATCCATGATGATGTGTTAAATTAAAAATGTTTTACCATGTTAAATGTTATAAGTATAGCATTGTGATCAGTCCTATTTAAAGTAATGTCAAATGTTAGTTGTGTGTGTATATGCTCATGCTCCTAGCAGATTTTCTAAGCTACTTGTTTTATAACTTTTCCTTTCAAAACTTCATGTTATTGTTTAATTCTAAGTTTTGACTAAAGTAATTTATGAACACAACAATCATAACACAAACTTCGAGCAAGTAACCTAACACGACAACAAACAAAATGGTGACGAGCCAAATCAACTGGCCTTTTGCGTGACGTCATTCTCTATTTAACAGACTTAGTAACGGACTCTCAACCATGTTATATGTTATATCGATTTAATATGGTAAAAGAAGGAAATATTTCTCCATTTAACATGCTAAACTAAAGATCATGAATACCACTATTATCTCGTAAATATTACAAGGTTACAAAACAAGTTTCCCAAAAAATCCGCAAGGAGCTGTTCTGCATTAAACATATAACATTTGACTTGGCTGCACTTTAAATTTGACAGCTAACAATTCTATACTTAAATATTTAGAAGGTTAAAACATTTTTAATTTAACACATCATGTATGCCCCTTATGTAAGATGTGTCACTATTCAAGAAAAGCAGTGAGTGAATGTAAAACATGACTGTTATTACAATCATGGAATTACGATAATATTTGTTTTTTCCTTTAGTTCATTACGAAATCTTTCACATTTTATACTATGCATCGTTTCTCAATGCTAACAATGAGAGATGGCCCATTATTTGAAATAAAGACACTTAGAACAGGTTGCACTAATATCCAATATCTATCTAAAAATTAATATAATGATCTAAGATTTGTATAACTTAAATTTGTCTTAGAGTTTAGTAAAACTCTAGTAACTTAGCGACCTGTTTCTAGTCCACATTTTAGTTAACCAGGTTACCTAAAACTGAGATATCTGCTCAACTCCGCAATCCCTATCGTAGATGTTACAAATTGATTCAACAGCCACTTGGGACAGTCGAAATTGCTGAAAAAATTCTTCTCCCGACAACTGTAAAAAATGATTTGATCGAAGACGGGACACTTTTTTCGTTCGTTATTGCCTAATTCGTTCATTAAGCAACTAATTCTTTGATATCTTATTCAACCCTAACCTCTACCCCTCTTAAACGTCATTAGGAGGAGAGTAGGGTTACAGTATCTCTGAATACTTATGACTACAATCGATTTATTACTTATGACTGCAAATATCGGTAGGATATGACTTTCAAACGCCTTGGCATTATTTCCTAACATATTTTAGCACCCCTCGCCAGACGATAATATTGTTAGGTCTGGCGATTTCACACTGCTATGACGTTGTCAACCGGCTGTCATTTCCATAATCGATAAGGTTGCATTCAATTACTTTAACATTAAATAATCGTAATATAAATCGTTTTTATGAATAAGTACTTGTCGCTTTTTCGTATAATAGTTGCTTATATGACATTTTTTTTTATTGAACGTATTTCAAAGATATTAGCATACACATGGGTTTCTTTCTCTACAGTGGTGACTGTACCAAAGATAATAAGATTGTCCAAAAGTAATCGCTGTCTACAGTAGAATTTGTGGAATAAGTTAAATATTGAAATTTAATGTGTACCACTGGTGCACAAATTTACGGATATGCCAAAAAAACTAACTTACTGAAACTGCAACAATTTCAATCAAAATTACCAAGACTGATCAGTAGCGCTCCCCCCTACATCAGTAACAAGAACTTACACAAAGACTTACGAACTTCCTACGTACAAACAACCATTAAATCATTATATAAACGGTTTCACGACGTACTTCCAACACACACTAACCCTCTAATTCAAGGACTATCAACACTAGACTTACCAGATACGAGACGGCGTTTACGAAGGAGCTGGAATAGGGACCTCTTAAATTGATTTTTAAATTTCAATTTTAATGGAGAAGCATAATTGGATGACCTTAACCTTCATGACATTTTTTTTTTTTGCTTTTCTCTCTACATCTCATTCGCTGGTTGTAAAAATACTTTTACAGTTGTGAATAAACTAAATTAAAAAAATATGTACCGCTACTTTGTAAGGTTGTGTTACTAGACCAACGGTTGTGCTAGGAGTTGATTTGGTCCGATTCACTCTAGACCCCATAGGGCTTACCCACAGCTACAGTGAAACAGAAAATAATCATTCCTGATTATATATTCCTGAGTTACCCAACTCTACATGTTAAATATAATATTTAAAGAATTTGTTTTCGTCAGATGTGCAACTATTAAAATAAAACAGCGATATAAAGAATAAATAAATAAAAACTCTGCATATCTCAACTTTACCTTACTAACCTGCAAAGCGAAAATTTCGGACAATAAATTTATGGTTTCTATAGATGGGAAAATTCGTATTTTAGTGTTTCTTGAGATGCGAACAACGAATATAAAATTCGTGCCTCTCAAGAATATATTACAATAAAATATAACAATGCTATGGACGTGATTGGAATCGGGAGAGATCGGGCAGGTTCGGCTGTCTCCGATTTTTCCGCACGCACATACATTATTAAGAGACCAAGAAAAAAAAAAAAGTCAGCTATTTCATCTCAATGTTTGATTACTTTAACGAAAACTATGTATAGTTACTAGTCAAAATTTATTACTCTGTCAAGTATAGTTAGAAGGAATAAAAAATGGCGGCTGCTTCAAAATGATAAAGAATTAATTTTTCATTGGGACCTCCATATCGTTAAAATTACTAACAACACTAAAAAACCTAAGAGAACATCATTTAAAGTAGAATAAATTTACTAAGTTATGAGGTCTAATAGAGCTGTTTACATTGAATAGTTCCCAAGATACAATTTTTTAAAAAAAGTAATATTTCATAAAAATATAGTGAAAAATCAGTAGCTAGTGAATTTATTGTGGGAAATCTATATCTCAGAAACCATGAGACCAACAGATGTCTATTAGCATACATATACATCTTCATGGAGCAGTAGTTTTAATGATTTTTGCCAAAATAAATTGATTTCTAGTTGTTCTGACAATATTTCATATGCAAAATTCATATTCTTAAACAAATATCATAAAAACTACTACCACTATGAAGATAAACATTAAAGACTATTTTATAGTACATTAAACGATCTTTAACTTGATCACTGACAGACATCTGTACGCCTAATCATTCCTGAGATATAGTTTTTCATAAACCAAAATGTTTGTCTGAACAACTAGAAATTATCATCTTGTTATTGGAAGAAGATAGTTGACCATATGAAATAGAATGTAGGAAGATAGTCCGGGTGGTAGTCAATAAAGCTATCAAAATAGTAAAATTAAACTATTTATGGTTAACAATAAATAATCATGAGAGATAGTTTGCCATGGATGACTTATAGGAGAAGATGGTAGGGGAGGGGGGTGCGGTAAAAATAAAACACAAATAAGTTATTTGTAAACGAAAAATATTCTTTTTCATTTTCTGGATTCATTGATTGTCATCTTGTTCTGTTCTTAGCCCTGATGAAGGCTAGAAACTCTAGCCGAAACGTAGGCACGATTAAATAAGTTACATCAACTTATTTGTGTTTTATTTTGACCGCACCCCCCAACCATCAATTAACAATAAATAGTTTTTCCTACTGTTTTGGTACCTTTATTGACCACCACCCAGGATATCTCCCTACAATATCATCTTGTTAATTTATTTTTGTAAATATCAAGGTTGTTTTCAAGATATTTACCAAAATAAATTCATATTCATATGCAAATATCATAAAAACTGAAACTCTTATAAAGTTAAACGTTTAAACTGCTCTATAGTACATTAAACTAGCTCTAATTTGAGTTATAAAAGATATCTGTTGTCTCATGGTTACTGAGATTTAGATTTCCCAAATTAAATTCATTAACTATTTATTTTTTTTTACATTTTTTATGAAATTTTGCTTTTTTAAAAAACTATCTGCAGAACAATTGAATGTGTACAGCTCTAATTTCAAATTTAAGCTATACTACAGGACTCATATTTTATCAAATTTACTCTACTGTAAACGATGTTCTATTAGGATTTTTAGTGTTATAGGTAGTTTTAATGATATGGATCTCAGACTGAAAAATTAATGTTTTTTTAGCGATTCGAAACAGCCAACATTTTTATTTTCCTTAACTATATATGGCAGACTCATTAATTTTGACTAGTAATTATACATAGTTTTCATCAAAGTAATCAAGTATTGGAGTGAAATAACTGACTTTTTTTTCCTCTCAGGCTCTTGTAATAAAAGATCTTAATCCTAGAGGTAATCGCTTTGAACAACATTTAATATGAATGTTTATGTTTACATTCCATTAATAAAGTAGTTGGAAGACATATTAATTTATCTATAATAACATAAATAATCTATAACAGGGAATATCCTTAGAGGTTTATATCTTCTAAACAAAGTCTTTACGAACCTTCATAAATCTATAGGGATTTTTTTCTTTTTGAGATCCTTAATTCATATTTTCAGTTAAAACATTTAACCTTCTAACACCCTGTATATTCTATACATAGACAAGTTAAAGTCAAAAATTTGGTGCAATGCGCGTATCACCCTACTTTGAGTTATAATTATTAATATATGTAAATATATATCATATTTTTATATAATATTCACTATTATTTCTCAAATTAGTCTTTTAGTTGACACATTAAATAATTCCAATTTCAACAATTTTAAGAAAATTACTTTTAATAATAAATATTTCTTGATGCAAAATTTTAACATTTCTCTTTTGAAAATGGATAGCAGAAAAACAAAAATATAACATTTTACTAAAATTTACATTCTGTTCTCAAGCATTTATTCAATAATAAATTGTTATAGAAGCAATATTGAAAATACTTAGAATGATTTTATAGAGGTCTATTGTCTACTGAAAGGTTAAGTGAAACTGAAAAATTAACTTAACATCCAGGAAGATTGCTGATTGACCATGTATAATAATAAAAGGAAGATGGTCTGAGTGTGGTTACATAATTTATTTCTCAATGCTATCAAAATTTCTCAAATGAAATTTATTAAATACCCAAAGAAAACCCCAAACTAAACAGTTCGACTCTAGACAGGTAGAATTCCTTTTAGTTCAAAGGTATTAACAAAGGTTATCAACTACTGGTCCAAACTGTCATTGATGTCAGAAAAGAGACTTCCAAACCTATGTTTCAACAGACTAAGGATACAGAAATCCCTGATGTAGAATACAACTGGGTCTCACAAGTTAAGGGTCTTACAAACCAAACACTAACTCATATACTGAGCACTCTACAGTTTCAACCTACCCAAACCTGAAGCATATCTAACATATATGCTAAATTTTTAAAAAAATAAGGTTCATCAGTCAACGAAGAGTAGGAAACCTGGAGCACATCAAACTGCACCATGGAAGCAAAACCCTCACTTTGAAGGCAAACAAACTCTGTCCATTCTGCAAAAACTATTTCAATAATCGTTTGTACCACATCCTCCTACATTGTCCAGTCTTTAAAGAAAATAGACAATATATCTTAAAGCCACCCATATCCGTATCTTGCGACTTACAAAACATTGAAAATATATTGAACATTGATAGTGAAGCCAAAAAACAGACTCTTATATTTACATTGTAATAAGTTAAATTTTGTATGTGATATATAAATTCTATTATGTAAATACTTTTCAAAGCCAATTAATATCTAATAGTACTTATATTACACTTTTGTTTGTTTGAAATAATTCTCATAATTTTAAGTTTAATATAATGGAGTAATGAATATTATGTTAAGTTTTATATTATCCAGTATGTTTTATCTTTTGGTTATTGTTTTTGTGATGGAGCACTAGACTCAGGTTTTGTTTTACAATTGTATTCTGTGAAAGAATTTGTATAAAACTTTGTCTTTCACAAATATAAAAATATATATTCTATTTTATATAACTGATTTCAAGATGTATGAAAGGAAAAAGAGGTTTCTGACATTAAAAAACAACAATTGTGGAAACAAAAAAAAATACTCACCATCATGCCCAGATCGTCTTCTACCGATAAAGAGAATTTTCACTGTTGAACTTGGATTGCATGTCCCTCTACAATAGTAACTTCCAATCAAAACCTCTTTTCCTCAATATCTCATGCACATGTTCCCTCCTGCTGATTCAAAGAGTTCCATTTGGTTCCTTCCCTCTACTTGTATTCCATAGGTCCTCATCATGGTTTTTCCTGTCCTCAGATGTTCCTACATCATCTAAATATATTCATAAAATAAAAAGTTACTCATAAACTGTATCGAAATTACAGTTAAAAAAAATATACAAGCAAAATATTTAATTTTTTATTTTATTTTGTTCGAGACTGGTGGTTTTAATAATGATAACAAAAGATATCCAAAAGGTCTCAATAATTCTTCATTAAATCTGGCCAATCAAGCACAATCTTAATTTTAGTTTCACAGCCTCAACATTTATTCATAAGACTTTGCAGGCGATTATACCCAAGTCACAGTCAAAATAAATTTGTATTTGTCACAATAACATTTATTAATAAATTCTATTCTTTGCAAACACTGTATTTTACTATTATTACTTATCAAGACAATACAGCCTGTAAAGTTTTATAAACAAATGTTGAGGTTGTGAAACTAAATTTAAGATTGGCCGAAATATTGAACATATGATTAATAAAGAAGTATTGCGACTTTTTGGATACCTTTTCTTATTATTAATAACAAAATACTTCATTTCTACCAATCCCAGCCAGCTTGGCTTTCATTTACTTATGGACAACATTTCAGCCAACAATGCAGATCTTCATCAAGGCTGTTGTGATTGGTTTAGGTTTACAGGATCATTCATCCTGTACACCTCCAACTGCTGTGTGAGCGGAAACATTGACCATTAATGAATTGTTTACAATATTTCTTAATTTTCTTTATACCGGAATCCAGACCTCCTTCTAATTCACATATGGTCAATAATTTTTATGTTAATATAAAATGGATTGGTTCTAAATTGATTTCCTTTGTTTTAATTATAAAATTATATTTTTCAAGCAGCATTATGACTTTATTCTGGTTAGTTTTTATGCCATGATTGTGATTAAATTTATTTTCTCATAACCATCACAGGAAAATTTCTCAGTTTGATCATGTTATCATATCGATGATAGGATTTAATTTATTTTCTCAGTAGAACACATACTTCTCTTTTTTTCCTATTGATTTTTTTACTTGAACATGACGGCAAATTTAACAAAGTGAGATTGAGAGAAATAATCAAGGAGGAAAGAAAAAAACATGAGTAAAGAAGGAATATACGCAGAGATGGAATAATTTGAAAGTAGCTGAAGAATGGAAGAACATTTTCCAAAAAAAAAAAAAAAATGCAAAATATATAAAAAGATGAAATATATAATGAAATAATGAAAGGAATATGGTCCGGGTGCGGTCAAGAAAACTCAAATAGTAGAAATATACTATTTTATTGAGCCAACGTTTCGCCCCACGTTGCAGGGCTTCGTCAGGGCTATTTTGACGGCAGTCAAAACAAAATAAAAAAAATAAAATAAAATAAAAAAATCAAACGTTGGCTCAATAAAATAGTATATTTCTACTATTTGAGTTTTTTTGACACCGCACCCGGACCATATTCCTTTCATCTCTACACACGGTCAATCAATAACCTTCCAATATAATGAAATAATTTTTAAAGAGACAACAAAAAGGAATATTGTTTCCCCATATTTATTAGAACAAGCTAGTTTTCTGTTCACTAATAATAAATAGCTTACTTTTCACCTTTACATTCATGAATGAGTTTCATTCAAAATTAACATTTTTTATTTTCTATATAATTTTATTTTGAATGTTAAAAAATAAAAAGTTATAAATACATTGTGTAGTTAATTTAAAATGCTCTAAGAGCTCACATTATTTTGAGTTATTACTGATTTTACAGGCTAAGAAAAATAATTTCTCTTTTTTACATGAGGAGTGAGGTGGCTCTGTGATAAGGTATCATACAACAAACTTCAAGGACCTGGTTTGAATCCATCTGATAATTATTTATTGTTACTGTAGCCATGAGTCACAGTGCACCCACCCCCATAAAGCGGATACCAAAAAAATCTAGTGGTCAAGCATAATTCTGACCAAATCACCTTCTTGCACAACCATTGGTCTGGTAACAGAACTTCCTTACAAACTATTGCTCCTCTGACCTTTTATGCAGTACAGATTTAGTTATTTTATATCTTTATCTAATATAACACTATTCAAAGAACAAAGGTATTGGACAGATCATGCCCTTTTGCATTAACTTTGTAGTGTTCAAAGTATGCTTTAACACTCCTTGGGCAATACTGGGTTAAGATTAGCTTAAATAAGTTACCATTTACCTCCGAATATTGAGGCTTTTTTCGTTGGAGTTTCACCATTACTTATTGAATAAAATGTTATTAAATTGAAGATAGTCTGGTTGGTGGTCAATAAAGGTATCAAAATAGTAGAAGAAAACTATTTATTCCTAACCAACATTTTAATATGATACGAAGAAGATGGTCAGGGATGCGATTATAAAGAACAAAAATAGTCAACAACTATTTATTTTCTGACATTGCCCCACTTTGTAGAGCTTTATCAGACTTTCTCTATAAAGCTACCAGCTTGAACTGACCTGATGAAGCCCAACAAAGTGGGGCGAAACGTTACATGATAAATAGTTTTAAATTATTTTTGTTCTTTTTTGACCACAACCTTGACCATCTTCTTCATATTTGAAATTAAACGGTCAATTATTCATATAGTCATAGTTTACAACTATTTATTATCCGACGTTTCGCCCTACTTTGTAGGGCTCCATCAAGGTTGCTCAAGAAGATAGCTTTACAGACTCAGTTATATAGATACACTTTAAGTCTGTAAAGCTATCATCTTATGAAACCCAGCAAAGTGGGGCGAAACGTTACATGATAGTTTTAAATTATTTTTGTTCCTTTTTGACCGCAACCTTGACCATCTTCTTAATGTTTGAAATTAAACGGTCAGTTATTCATGAAGTCATAGTTTACAACTATTTATTATCCAACGTTTTGCCCTACTTTGTAGGGCTGCATCAAGGCTGCTCAAGATGATAGCTTTACAGACTCAGTTATTCATTTTAATATGTTGACCTCTCTATTTGTGTATTTTAATGTATTTATTCATTAAATTACTTTATTTTATTAATACTATTTTTTTTTTAGACTTTTTATCCATTCAAGTGTTTCTTGTAACCGGTTTTTTTTTAATTATATTTCCTTGTTAATTATAATTTCCTATTTTGACTGATCTACTGCTGTGATTATGAATGATGGTCTGATCTCACATTACCGTCTAATATTGAATTTTTTTAGCGGGTCACTGAAGAGGATCTAGGAGGGTGAATTCCGGAGAGCGAATTTGTTGATCGGGTGAATTGAATAATTGAGCAGAAATGAGAAAGAAAAATAGGAATGAGTGAAACATTTGTATTGGTTGTACAGACCGAAATGGATTGTAAAAGGAAACTGTAGGGGTGAAAAAAAATTGTTTATTATATCCTATTATTGTATATCTTTTTTTTTATGATTATACCATGTATGTGTAATGTATATATGTCCGATTACGGATTGATAAGTATGCTATGTGAGATGGCAACCTAATGTATTTAGGCAGCATAGATGAATAAATAAAGTATTTCTCTCTCTACACTTTAAGTCTGTAAAGCTATCATCTTATGAAACCCAAAAAAATGGGGCGAAACGTTACATGATAAATAGTTTTAAATTATTTTTGTTCTTTTTTGACCGCAACCTTGACCATCTTCTTCATATTTGAAATTAAACAGTCAATTATTCATATAGTTATAGTTTACAACTATTTATTATCCGACGTTTCGCCCCACTTTGTTGGGCTTCTTCAGGGCAGCTCAAGATGATAGCTTTACAGACTCTGTTATATAAATACACTTTTAGTCTAATAAGTTATCATCTTATTAAGTCTAACAAATGGGTGAAACGTTAGATAATAAATAGTTTTAAACTATTTTTGTTCTTTTTGGACCGCAACCCTGACCATCTTCTTCATATTTGAAATCATCTATATATATAATTTTAATATGGATATAGCTTTCTTAAACTATTTTGGTACCTTTATTTACCACCACTTGGACTATCTTGCTGCAATCTACAACATATGGTCAACCATCCTCTTCTGAAATGTTATTAATTTCATTAACTACATTACTACGGTATTGTCAACAATAAATATTGTGAAAATTAGTTTTTATAGATTACCTTAATAATTTTACCCGATTGGTTCACAAATCGGTTAAATAAAATGTATAGGTATTTACTATAATCCGCTAGTTTGTACATGAGGATTAACTAAACAGCTTGATTTTAAATTTCATGTTCCAAATTATTCAGACACACGGGTTCCCACCAAAAGTACAGGGCCCGCCTAAAAAATCCGCTCATGTTGAAGAATAATCTTAACTATAATTTCATAGCCTCACATTAATTATGAAAAAAATTTTCAGGATATTATGCTCGGGTATGACATTATATAGGCAAACTAAAATATATTAGTCACTTTTTGTTTAAATATAAATTCTTGTAATTACAATCGTACAATATTATCGTGTCGTACATATAATGATTTAGGGTAGTGTAGTATGAAATTATCAAATGTACTAAATACATTTGATTACTGTCCATCTGTGCTTATATAACATTATTTTGAGCCAGAGATTTAATTTTATTGCTCAAATTACACTAGCAACAACAATTGTTCTATATATTCCAAGTATGTTTAGAACTCAAAATATTGTATTAAATATTTTTATTCTGCCCGTTTCTGAATAAGTATTTTTTTTACGAATCGCTAAAACGATTTTCAATTTTCATGTCTCAAATTATTTCTGCCCGCGGGTTCTCACAGAAAATTCGTAGCCCGCCTAAAAGAGATGTCCATGTTAGGTCTAGCTACGCGGTCTCGGTGGATCTAAATCAGAGTTAATTTAAGTATGTCTGAATCTTCAATATAAAACCAAAGTGATATTTTCCAGTGGGCGACTTAATTACTTATTACGTAAATTATTACTTAAAGATGTCATGATAAAGTATATAGCTTTGCCAATTGTGTATGTTAAATTGACTTTTTTGATGATATATTGTTTGTACATATGAGAATGATATTGCTTATATTTCAAATGAATTACAGTTAAGGGAACATATCTTAATTCAGGAGTTCTAGTAGGGGTAAACTTGTATTTCTTAAGTTAAAAGTAAAAAAATTGAAGTAACAGTTCAAATATGACAACTACCCTCTGCTATATTTATAAATTATGAGCAGAGATAAAATTTTTGCATGATTAAAACTCTTCAAACATGCAATTAAATAATTTATGTGTACTGAACTGAAGTAGTCCAAATATGCATATATATTTGTATTTTATATATAAATAATTGGCTGCATAATTTCAAATATGAAGAAGATGGTCAGGGTTGCGGTAAAAAAAAGACAAAAATATCCAACAACTATTTGTTTTCCGACGTTTTGACCCACTTTGTAGTGCTTCATCAGGGCCGTTCAAGTTGATAACTATTAAAGACTCTCTAAAGCTATCAACTTGAACAGCCTTGATGGAGCACTACAAAGTGGGGCGAAATGTCAGAAAATAAATAGTTGTTAACTATTTTTGTTGTATTTTTTACTAAAATCATGACCATCTTCTTATGCATTATTATCAAATATGCAGAATAAAACTTGGCTTATTGCATCTGTATACATTGATTTATAAAGATTTTTGTTCAGCAGTTTAAAAAATGTTTATAAACAAAATGTGCATTGCATGAAAATCTGAGCCTTGGTCATAACTTTAAAGTAATAAAGGGATGGTATTATTTTATTAATTCAGGGTAAATGTTTACTTTAGGCAACTTGTCGGATTATCTTTTTAAAGTATATAGAGGTTTAAATTTTGCTAGACTCCCCAAGAATATATTTACTATTTGCTTAAGACTTAACTGATCTTATCATTTTTTTCATCTCCTTTGCCAACTCTGTTTATTTTTCAGGACAAAGTTTTTAGAAATTTTTTTGGGGGGGAGGGGGTGGGAGAGAGAGGAAGTATTGTAAACATTACTAAATATTTATTTATACCCTTTTTAAAAAACTGATGAAAAGATATTGTCACTGGTATATTGATTTTGTTATTAGTCTATCTCTGATTTTTATATCAGATTCATATTGACATATTGTTTGTATTTTTACATTTATGGGTACAGTGCAATGGCCATATTTTGGCTTTGTTTTTCAACTTAAACTATTCTTGCTTCGTTTCCATTGCTAGAATGCTAGGCCTGGTGCGGTTCGGATATGTCGCTCAGTGTATTTATTTGAAACATTTAAATGTGTTGTACAAGTGAATTTTCTTAGTTTCCGCCGTGGACATCCGGTTTCTTTCGTTTCGAAATCTGCAAAAGACCTTAGCGGATAGTGAATTTCAAGAAAGAAGCAAATAACATCTTGGAGATATCAAGGGTAAGTTTTGGATGATATATGATTTATTTTTATCTACCAAAGAAGCTCATAACAGAACTTCCTAACATGCTTGATTTGATAAATGAAGCGTTTGATTGTAAAACATGGTATCTACCAAAAAAAGAAAATGTTTGCAATTTAAATTGGGTTATTAACTACAATATTTTAGCTTCATCCAGGAGTCATTTATCATAATAATATCAACATTATTCTCTTAAGATACCAAATTTCCCAAACATTCTTTCAACTATTCATGAAAAATTAACCTTTAAAAATCCGTTGAATTCTTATAAAATTTAGTTTGCCATGTTTTACAACCATATAGATCAAATATATCACATCGAATCAAGTTCACACATTATATATCATTTAGCTAATAAGCAAAGAAAATAAATATAGTTGTTCTCATAATTATGTTAATTTTACAAATACTTTGATATTTGATATTTTTTAATTATTTTATATATAGAAAAATAACCTAACAAAAATTATTTAATTATAATAAATAAATAAATAAAAATTCATATTTTTGAACTTTGTACATTATAGTGAAACTTTTATATCAATTAATATATAGATGAATTGATAAAATGGTAACTATAGTAACATAAATGGTAATAGAAAACTTTATAATAGTTAGAGAAAACTCTACCGGTCCAATGTAGTTGATTTTTTCTTATTATTTTATGCACATTGATTATCTATGATATTAACGTATATATACTACATGAAATATGAATAGTTTGTAGATAATAACTCTTATTGTGCTTCAATATTAGTGCTGTATAGAAACAATTCAGACTAACTGACCTATCAAAATGAGGTTGAAGATTTTTTTAGGAGTGAAACAATGTTGATATTCATTTGTAAAACAATGTTGATATTCAATTGTGAAACAATGTTGTGCTTTCTGATTATTATAACATAATACATTTTATTTAACAGCGAATATAAATATAAGTAATATATTAAATAATGAATGATCATTGATTAACTGTAAGTAATATATAAATATTTAAAAAAAAAACTATTTATTGTGAGAAAATGTTTTCATTTCATTAATACATTCTTTTAATTTTATTAAGTAGAGAAGATGGTCGTGGGGGGGGGGAGGTGGTCACAAAAAAAAAAAAAAAACAACACAAAGAAGCAAAAATTATTTATTGGAAGATTGACCGTGTGTATTGTGTCCTCATTCAGAAAGGTGGGCATCTTTACTTTCTTAATTTATTATGTTATTTCTTCAATTGCTACCATTCCTTGTGAAGTATGTTATCTGTGAGCCATTTTAAAAATGAATGTTGTACAGGAGTCTTCCTCGATGTTGAACAAGCTTGGTATCCAGGTCTGCTCTGTAAATTTCGTCAATTCCTTGAACCTTTAAAGTAAATCATAACCTAGCTGACTCATCTCTCTTTTCTCAGTCCGCCAGTGTTCCTCAAGGTAGTATCTTAAGTCCCATCCTTTACATGGTTTATACAGCTGACATCCCAACCCACCCTAACACAGTCCTAACAACTTATGCTGACGACACATGTATACTCTCTGTAAAGAATGACCCTACTAATGCATCACAAACACTACAGACACACATAATATCCATTAAAGAATGGTGTCAAAACTGGAGAATCAAAATGAATCCTGACAAATCCCACCAGATCACCTTTACTCTCCGTTATACACCTCTGCCCTCCTGTCTTACAGTATCCTTTCTAAATACTCCCCTAACACCTGTTGAACAGATTCGATACTTAAGATTCCATCTTGACAAGAGACTTACTTGGAATCCACATACAAGACTGAAACGACAAGAAACTGCTTGTTGATTTCAATTGCTACAACACCTACTTGACAAACGCTCTAAACTTCCCATTCACTACAAAAAGTTATTATACACTATGATAATCAGACCAATTTGGACATATGGAATTGAGCTCTGGGGCACTACCAAACCATAAAATTCCTCCAGCATCCAATCCTTACAATCCAAAATCCTTGATGCTCCTTATTACGTTACAAATAAACTCATCCACAAAGACCTTAACATCCCATTCGTTGCAAAAACAGATATGCATCTTTTCATTCCAAACTCTTTACTCATCCTAACCCATTAGTTCTTAATATCTGATCTTAATATTGATAATCCTCTGAGGCGTCTGAAAAGAAGATGGCCACGGGACCTTCTAATTTAAATTAATGCTTGCAGTACCACCAACGGGTGGTTCCTTCCCAAGATTTTCATGTGTAAATAAAACATTCCACAGATTTACTTATTGTATTTATTATTTGTACAGTTGTAACTTACATTAAATAAATAAATTTTAAAAAAATAATGAATGTATAAAACTCTAACAAAAAATTAAAATTAAAGTACATTCAAATTGTTATTTTTTAATTTATTAAGCTATATAGCTAATAAAAAAAAATCAAAATACTTCATAGAAAACTAGAAACCATTAAATATGGCTTTAAGTACATTTTTGTTAAGCAGTTCTTGTCTTAAAGTACTTTCTAAGTTATGTAACCTGTTTTAAATAGGACCGCTTGTGAAAAATCTAATTTTATTTTTTAAATATGCTTACTATATTTTACCACCAAAAGTCATGTTTAATATATGGAAATAAAAACAACTTTTTAAACTTAAATATTTTTTATTCACATTGGATACAATATTAAATAGCAGTATAATATATTCTGTGCCAACAATTAATTTAAAATATACAGACTAGAAATTAAAAACAATATTTATAATGTATACCTTTCTAATCGTTCTAATATACTCATTGGACTGAATACGTTAATGATACAACGAAGCACAGCACAACAAGGCTCTTCACTATCTTAAAGCCTTCCTTATAATATAACCTACAATTAACTTCTATTTACTTATTGGTTAAAGTCTTTGGTTTATGATACCCATCTCTTTATAGCGTAAATCAATCTGATAAAAGCAGATTGAAGACAACAAAACATGAAAACATTGTCACTGGTTCTTAAGTAAGTCCATTTTGCCAAACCTGAGATCAATATCATTCGGAACAAAACAAATTACACAGAACAATTGACAATATTTAGTTTGAATACATTCTTAATATTTATAAATATAGTAGATGGTTATATAAACTTGCCGGAAAACTAATTGTATATTTCTAGAACATAATGAATAACATTATTTATTATATAACTTGAGTTTTTTTAATTGATTTAAATCGGCTTTAAGATAGTCGGTAACATTATTTGACTCATTAACTTTATATTTCTCACAATTACAATGTGAAAGGTCACTTTAAAATTGACAAAGTATGCCAACGTTAGCTTATGATTAGTCAACTTTATTACAACGATATGAAGTAATAATTAAAAGAAACAATTATATCGACAGAGCTTTCCACTTAAGAATCAGTCAAAGTTCAGTCTAAAACAGTATAAAAGGCAGGACTTATAAGCCTTTTACGAACACAGTCATTTTACAAAAATATAGAAACTATTCACAGATATCTTCAGAAATCTTTATGGCAGAAAATATAAATCCTCTATGAGTTTCAGAAAAAAAAAAAGTAATAATTTAAGATTTGGTTTAAATTCACAATTACACATGAAAATTTCACACAACATTGGATTTAACCATATTTTTTTCCCTCTTTTCAGTTCATAATACTGTAGAATTTGCTGAAGACGAGTAAAGGAATGATCATATATACACTCAACTTATTTACACAAAGTACTTTTAGAAGTACTTATATAACAATAACAAATTTGATCAATTTTCGACAGAAAATTGTCAACTTGGTTCCATATTAACTTTTATCACTTCGTTTGCTTCTGCTGACGTTTCAGAAGAGCGATAAAATTTCCTTAAAAAGTCCTCTTAGATTCTGCATTCGTTTTCTAAGTGTTCTTTAAGTCTTGGACTGAACTTGTTCTCCTGATTGGTGGATTCTCTTCTTCTGCCAGTCTCCTGTTTATAACAAAGATTACATTAAATGAGTTGTATCTTTATACATAATAATACTATATAATAAGAATTTATTATTCATTCAGATTAAAACATAAATATTGAGAGATGGCTGATTGACCATGAGTAAAATGCTAAAGAAAGATTGTCTGGGTGCAGTAAAAAAAAAAATTCAATGATGAAGCTCTGCAAAGTGGGGCAAAACGTTGGCTCACATAAACAGTTTAATTGCTACTTGCTTTTGTTGTTTTTTGTTTTTTTACCGCACCCGGACCATATTCCTTTTATAAAACACAAATGACATCCAATTTATTCATTTTTAATACAATCTTGGTATACTCAGAACAACAGTTATATAAAAGCTGAAATTTGCCAAATTATAGGAACTATAATTTAATTTCAAAGTGATATAAACATATACTGTAGTGAATATAAAATTTTTTGTTTTCGTGTATTATAATTAATAAATCCATTTTTATTTCCTATTTGGTTTTTACATTCTTAACAAAAACTTTATCATGCCATTAAGCTAAGAATTTTTATAGTCAAAATTTGTCTAAAAAACTATTATTATTAAACAAACTAAAA
>NW_027115129.1:157863-159925 GCF_000696795.3 Halyomorpha halys
AGGGTTATGCATTCTTATGTATATTATAATATTATATATGTATATTATAATAGTTACCATATTGTCAAATTATTGTGTTACAATGGTAACTATTGTCTAAAGTTTGAAAATGTACATTAAATAATTTTTTAAACACTTATTTTAAAAAATTTTTTTAATGTAGAACACTTAAACGTAGCAGAATTTGCAATATAGAAGAATATATGATCCTTAGAAAATAGTTTATACTGTTATTTTGACTAATATTGATCTTAATATACAGGTTGTTAAAACAATTATTCAAAATTTACCTATCAACGTTTGACTGGGAACGCCTAAGAAACCTACTGCTCAACCTAAACACCCTCGTTAGAGCTGAGTCTGCTTTTGATTTATTGTTGTCGTTCGAAGCATCGTTGGAAGATGTGGCTTCGTTACTTGTGTGCGCTGTCTCATCAACTACGGTACAAGTAACGCTGTATTCTGGAGCGCTTTCTTGGGTGGTATGAGAGGTGTAAGCATGGCTGAAACATAATAATAGTGTTTTAGGTAATAGAAACTTGTTCATGAATAGTAATAAAACAAATTTAAATTAATTAACTTTTTCATAAAAATAATTTATAAATATCTAGTATTTTCACTCTCTCTTTCCTTACTGCTTTGAGTTCAAAACCTTATAAGAAAATGAGTTGCTGTATCTTTTTTTTTTTAGCGAAATCTATGGGGCAATTTTTTTCCCTATGAAAAATGACCAATATGGCAATAAAGTAAGTAAAAGTATTAAATAATGTGGTTATTTTGTATTTGTTATTGGGAGGGAAAGTTGAACCGTTTTTCCCCAGTTCCGCTCACAGTGAACCATTCTTCCTAGTACACTTTTTTCCAACACAGTTCTAAGCTAAAAAATGAAAAAGTCATTTTTCCCCTTTTTGGATTTAATCATCCTGTTCGTCATGAAAAAATCTATTATAATCGATTTTCATCTCATTTTTGGAAAAAATCAATTTAAGCCATTCTTCCCTTTAGTCTTCATTTGGTTAGTACAAATTAATTTACTTATGATAGGTTATTCATGATCTTAGAACTGATTCAAAATAAATATTCCCATCTTTCACCTCAATTCCATAGCCAATTCTATATATTTTCAGTTTCAAGAGTGTATGAAAACTTTTTTGACCTTTAATTCCACAATATTTTTTTCACATCAGAATTTTTAATCTAAAGAGTTACAAATTTTATTTTTTCTTATATATTGGTCCTTTGTGCAGGGAAATAATAATACAAAAATAATTTGAGAATGTAAATAAACTGGAAAGAAATAGCATGTTTAAACATTTCAAACAGAGAGTAAAGATACTTTCTTTCTAACTAGTATATTCTCAAACATAAAATCAATATGTAATATATTAATAAAATGGAGCAGCGTGGTTCAGTGGTAAGTCATTATGCTACTAACTCCATGGACCCGGATTTGAATCTGGCAGTAACAGATAATTATGTATTCTGTTACTGTAGTCGTGAGTCAACCCTGTGGGTTCAGGAGCCCTCCTGAGTCCATCCAGCCTCATGAAGGGAGTACTCTTAATTGGGGAAAAATCGAAGTACTGGATCTCTGACCCTTCATGGGTTGTTGCGATATACATTTATTTTTTTATATTTAATTTAATAGATTTTTTAAGAATAAATATATATAAATACTAACCTAGTTGCTGGAAGATATGCTGGTGACAGCCTGATGGCATCGTCATAGCTAGGAGGGGGTGAGAGATCTGCGACTGCATCGTAGTCGGGTGGTTTCTCCCGATGCATTCGCCCTCTCTCGATAATGCTCACCATCATATCTTGCTGGGTTCCGCTTGGTCGCACCTAATATAACATTAATCATAAAAGTTAAAAACAAATTAGATCATACTTGAGATGCAAAAGTGGATATATTCAAATTTTGAATTTTTTAAGGAAACCCATAAACATGCATAATATGGGGTATAAATTTTTAAAATATTGTTAAAATTTAAATATCAAATTAAAAAAAAATAAATAAATTGGATTTATCCTGAATTGCAAAAGAAAGAGAAAAAAAAAT
>NW_027115129.1:160990-168330 GCF_000696795.3 Halyomorpha halys
ATATATATTATCCACGGGCAACTATCTTCTCATCATTATAAATAGATAAGTTAAGCTAATGAACGGATATATATTATCCACGGGCAACTATCTTCTCATCATTATAAATAGATAAGTTAAGCTAATGAACGGATAATCTAAATTTTGATTTAAATGTTTTAATTTTATTATTAGAATGTAAGGGACATGGAGCTTACGGCATAGGTCCCAGAGTGCCCAGTTCGGAACGTTGTGGGTTCGATTCCCACCTGTGGCAGTTAATATTTATTTTTTGGCAATCTCAAGAAATGAATCTTGACACTCCCAGCTTGGTCAGTATGAGGCGATAACTTCAAAGTAACCGCCAGGGATTGGCAAAAAGGACCAGTAGGCCCACTTGCCCGAATAGTGTCCTCACCGGATATCAATACCAAATACCAATTGTTATAATATAAAAGGCAGGTTTTAATAATGTTGGAAAAAAAGCTGTGATATGTCATTAAATATTGTTTGAAATTTTTTTAAAATATTCAACATTCGTATAATATGAAGGATATAATATAACAAGCATATAAAATGAAGGATTAAGTATTGGAAGTTTATTAGTTGATTGTTTAGAATTGGTCTCCAACCATCCAGTCGAACCATAACTTATATTTTTGTTTATATTAGCAAAAAAAAATTTCCTACCAGACTTAAGGTCAAACCAAGAGTTAAAGAATACAATGACTTAATCTTCTCTTTTACTGTTAGAGAGGAATAATTGAGAATATCCTTCAAAAATAAATTGTATATAAAATGCTACCTGATTCGCAGCCCTGTGGTTGATGCTGGAGTTGGCATTAGCCCAAAAACAGATAGCCATACAGATGAGGAGTGCCCCAGAAGCTAGGCAGGTGTAGCCGATGAACTTGATGGGGTCAGAGTTGTTGCTGTCGTTCATCCCGAGCCAGTTGAAGAGGGCACCAACGCAGAGCAACGTCATGCCATACCTGTAGGCACGCTGCCTCTCGCCTCCCACCATTCTCGGCTCGTCTCTTATAGTTTCAACGCTGTCAAAGATACAACAAAAATTAATATTTTATAATTCTTCAACATATTTAAAACTTAAAGACAATCAATAAATTAGTGTTGGATAACTGCATCATTATATCATACCAATAGCTTTAAAATAAATTCAGAAACACAAGTTAAAATCTCATATTTTATATCATTGTTTTCAAACATATTGGAAGATTGTTGATTCACCGTGTGTGTGTTGATATATAAAAGGAAGATGGTCTGTGTCGTCAAAATAATTCAAGTAGTAAATAAACCATTTATTGTGAGCAAACATTTCGCTCTACTTTGCAGGGCTAAAAAAGGCTTTTTATTTTTATTTCCCCAATTTTCCGTCTTTTAGTGTGTACTGTATTTTTATATTTATATCTTTTTTATATTTATATTTTTTATATGGTTTTTATTTGTTCTTATTTCCATTTTCATTAATTATCTAATACTTTTTTTGTAATTCTTATTTATTTATACTTTTTGCTGTACATCTTATTTATATTTTGTTCACTTTTATATAAATTTTCACATATTTTAAATAATTTTTAGCCATAACTTAGTTTACTTTTATTTCATGTAATTCATTTTCTTACTTTGTTATGTTATTTGTATCTTTCTTAGCCCTGCAAAGTGGGCCAAAATGATGACTCACAATAAATATTTTAATTGCTATTTGAGTTATTTTGAATGCATCTGGAACATCTCTAAGTAGAGTGTTGTAATTGGGTTAAATTTACAATTCTCTGTTTTCTAGGATTATCTTTGTAAGAACCCCCTCAGTAAAAGAAATGATGAATCTGGTTCAAAGATATAGTTTATTGAACTTTGTACCGAAGTTTTAAATTACTCATTTCCCATGGAAACTTGTTCAGTTTAGTTTTATTATTCTTTCAAATAATTTGATATCTCTACATCTCTTGGAACATTCTAAATAATTATTTGACGGATAATTTAATTTTCAATAAGTATGAACTAAAAAAATGAATAATGATGTACTGATAGTTGACGGTAGATATTATATGAGAAAATGGTTGGAGATGTAGTTGATTAAGAACACAAATAAGTAAAAATTTATTTAATTAAGATTTCAGTCCTTGTGCTTGAGACTAGCATGTGACCCCGATGAAGGTCTGAAATTCTGGCCAAAACATAGGCATTAATTAAATATTTTTTTACTTATTTGAGTACTTCACGTCTTTGAAGTGCCATTTATTTTATAAATATTGGCTATTCGGCAGTCTTTTTTTCAATTTACTCAATGAAATGATTTTCCTCTAATAACTGGATTTCAAATGTTATTCCTTCAACTAGAAATGCACAGACTGTCACTTTTACATTGATATATCTCAGTTGTTTTATTTCTTTATTTATTTTTTAACGAACAACCAAACCATCTTCCTATAGTGAAATGATGATTGATAATTTTTTTAAGAAACTGAGACAAGCATAGAAAAATTATGATTCACTAGAGTTACCAACTTTGAAAAAATATTGTGTATAAAGAAAGCCAACCAAGATTAAATATAAACTTATAAAAGTTCTATGTCTTCTACTCTTTAACTATTATATTTATTTATAAATTGATTTATGCTTAAAATCTTTCCATTCGAAATGAAAATTAGGATTATGACTAATGAGAATTAGTATTTGCTTAAAAAAAAAGTTTAACATTCAATAAATTGATAATGTTTTCACTTCTATGGGAGCAACTGTTCCCTCCTGCCCTCCTCTGGGTACACTCATGCATAGATTACACTAGGGGTATTCATGATCTTTAGTTTGACATGTTAAAGCGTGTTAAATGGAAAAAAATTGCCTTCTTTTGCCATGGTAAAACGAAATAACATGTAACATGGCTGAGAGTCTGTTACTTGTGGTCTGTTAAATGGAGAATGACCTCACACAATAGACCAATTGAGCTCGCCACCATTTTTGTTTGTTGTGACAGGTTAGTTCTTTCGTGTCTGTGCTCGTTATTATTTCATACCCCTGTTATTAAATCACAATGGATAATTTTAATAATACAACGGAAATAAAAACAGAAGAGGTTTCAAAGTATTAGCAGACCGCCTTGTGTTGGATAGGGAGCGATTTGAATTTGAAAAGGAAAGGATTGCGGAGGAGCTGAAGCTTCGTAAAATCAAAATAAAAAAAAAAATTGAATTAAAAAAATTAAAACTAGAGCTTTTAAAGAAGTCCGATTGACAATTGAACTTAAAAATATTTATAATTATGTATGCATTCTTAATTATGTATATATTATTATTTATGTATCATTAATTAAAGATAGCAATTATACTTTATAAAAAGTGGAAATCATTTAAGGCCTCAGCAGCCCCTCTCTCCCTCAAATAGATAAAAGCTTTTTATTTTTGTTCATGACTGATTTCATGTCAAATCAACACATTTCAAATACTTTTTTACCTCATTATCTCATAATCTAATAAAATTTGACATTAAAGTAGTTTCCATAAAGCTTCCTGGCACCTAAGAGGAACATCCAAGTTTTATTAAATCATGTTCATCAGTTTTGAAATTATAGCTCTATTGCTTTCTAATTGTTTATGGCAAGTTTTTCAAATACAAATAGCTCCACTCATGATTAAGGTAGAAACATGGGAGGAGTGACATTTTGTAGCTATTTAAATTAACTTTTACCTGACATGTAACATGCTATATATGCTTGTTAGAAAATTTTTCAAAGAATTTACTGAAAATAAGTGATTTTATTCTTAAACAATACATAAGGTTTGAAGATAGGAGGATAATGGGCTCATTAATACAATAAATATAAAAAAGTGGGTTATAGACAAAATAACAACTTTTATTAGATATCATTTTTCTTAGAACATAATAATTTTATTCAAAGATACACATTAAAATATTGAAAATTAGTAACAACCTAAACTCAAAAACTTTCAATACAGTTGTCAATTAGCTCATCTTCAATCTCTTCCTCACAAGTTTGAAGATCAATAAGACACTCATAAACTAAACTTTCACTTTTAACTCACTCTAGGCATGTTGTAATAAATTGTTTAAATCCAAACTGAAATTTAAATCAAATTCGAAGTAAACAATAACATGAGGCTCTGGAAGAAAAGGTTATAAACATAAAGGCTTGTAAAACAAGTTGCTGAGAAAATCCGCTAGGAGCTCTTATGCATTTAACGTTTAACATGACTTCAAATAGGGCTGCTCACAATCCTATAGTTATAACATTTAACATTTTAAAACATTTATTAAATAAATCAAAACTTGTATCCTTTTTTGTCTCAACACTTTGTATTTCAACAGTCCAACGTTTCGGCCATTTTAGCCATCCTCAATAACATCTTCAATTATAAATTCTTCCTCACATTAAATTTAGAATTACTTTTGCAGGCTATTCTGCCCAGGTCATTCATTAATTGTAAGTTAAAAACCTATTTTTTAAAATCATAAATATCTAATTCTTCTTATATTAAAATTATCCACACAAAATCACTACCATATACACAAACCATTGTAAAACATTTTACATCTAACACAACATCATGAATACCCCTACTGTAATCTCTATAGTAACTAATAGAAACTAATAATTAAAATTGCCATGGCAACGGGTCTTATTCATGAATGAACCATTGATAATTAAATATCGTATCCATGACTATTTTTGCTATTAGTTTTAAATATTGCTAATGTTTACCCAATTCTGGTCTTAGGATACTTGAGACAACCCTACCAGCTTAAGGACATACTGTTAAAGTATTAGTTTATCTGAGAATCACAATAAACAATGTAACCCCTATATTAAAAACTATCTTTGGAGTACGTCCAATTGAAAATAAAATTAACACTTAGTTCGTTCTCAAGTGTAAAATTGATATTTGTTAGTTCGTTCTTTATGCACTGCCATACCGTTCATCCCATTGTCATGAGTTTTTTGCTAAATGTTCAGGAATTTCCTAGGAAGGTTATAGGATATTCCCAGTAAGGTTATAGGCTGTTCAGATTTTTTCGGTTAAAAAAATTATTAACTAAACTAAGCATTTTCGGCGCGTAGTTCAAAAAGTGTAAATTTTTTTAATGGTTGTTATCGCCTTGTCTCTTTCGGAAGAAAAATATATTACTGTTTCTTTTAAATATTTTGTTTTTACTCACTAAAAATTAAAAAACATTATGAGGATTTCAGTAAAGCAGGTCAACAAAACTCTTTTTGAAAAAGGTAAATCGTATTCTGGTGTCTTTTGAAACCGTCAAATGCCTTTTTTTCAAATAAATTCAAAATTATTAATATTGAAGCATAGTGAGAGTTATTATATAAAAAAGCTATTCATATTTTATGTAGTGTATATGATAGATGATAATAAATCGGACCAGTATTAACAATTATACTGCGAAGTTAGCTGTTACCATTTATGTTACTATAGTTATAATCTTATCAGTTCACGTATATATTAATTGATATAAAAGTTACAATAGTAAACGGTTCATGAAATTCCACTCTCAGCAGTGACTTACAACTTGGGGAATTTAACCTCATCCTGAAGACTGAAGCCCAGGCTGCTACAGGACATTCTGTTATAAACTCTATATTTATCTATTTCTATTATTATCATTTATTTTCTATTGTTTAATTTACTTTTTTCTCTTCGTATTTTTCTTAATTTTTTTTTTTATAAGTCAATTATTTGTTTTATTAAATCTATAAATGCTTTTATTGTTAACTATTCATTTTCTCTCTTCTTAAGAATTATTATTTTTATCAATTTATTTTTTTATATGTATATTTTATAATTCATCGTTATTATTCACAATGACTGAATGTTTATAGCATTGTATATAGTTAGGGGTGTTTTTGCACGAGACTATACCCCTCCACCCCACTACAGCCAATCGTAAAACAAAAATATAACTGTTATAGTAACCATATAAGGCCAGGTACTATACTAAAACTTCAATAATGGTCAATTAATGTATATAAATCCTCAAATATAATAATAGCGAAGCATTGCCAGGTCTGCTAGTGGTTTTTAAACTTTTGTCAATTTGGCTCATTTTGTTTTGTTAATTGCTCTACGAAATGATTTTCTACTAATAACCGAATTCTAAATAATATTTCTTAAATTGAGAAAGTCCGAACTGTCACTTTTACATCGATATAACTCTAATTTAATTAGTTGTTAGCCAAACCTCAATCGAGATCGCACGAGGTAGTCCATCTTGTGTGGCCCGCCCGAAGAACCTGCTTCAGTGCACCACCTGATCGGAACTGAACCCACTGTAGGTACCTGCCAATGGAACCTTCTCAGGTATTTGGAGGACTTCAGCGTGGGTAAAAGTTCTCCGAAAAGTGGGGATCGAGCAGGTAGAATTTGCTCTGACAACGGCCTTTGTTAAAAAAATATCTCTTTTTATTTATTTTTTCCCCTGTCATTCAGAATTTGCTTCTGAGCCTTATTTTTAATTTTTTTTTTAAATGTAGGTGGTGAAATATTTATTTAAATAAAAAACTAATATTAACTATATTTATCTGATGCTAGATCTAAGATTACAAAACAGGTTGCCCTGAAAATCCACTAGGGACCCCGCTGTATTTAATGCTTGATCTAAACTTCAACTTAAACTTTGACTCTTGCCGCAACTTCAACGACTTGGGCAATGCTTGGTAAAGAAAGGAAGCAACAAACATCGGTATTCACACGCTTGTTTTGTTTTTTTAAAAATTTGTTCGGCTATTTCACTCAATTTATTCTATTTCCATTATAAAGATAGTAGAAATAAAACGGAACGTAAACATCAGCAATTTAATTAACAGATTAAAATTTATATTAATAGTAATACATAACCTATATTATATTCAACCTTCCATCAATAAATTTTATCAGAAACTTTTTAATTTAATTACCTAGACATATAATAGGGGTATTCATGATATTGTGTTAAATCAAATTCCATTTAGTTTTAGTTTTCTTTTGACCGCACTCCTGACCACTTCCTTCATGATTTGGAATAATACGGCCAATTATTTATACATATGATTTAATGGTGTTTTATTTGCTAACCCATAACTATTTCGCTAGGATTCACCATTTAGAAGTCATGAGCGAAAATTACAAAAAACTACCTTATTGGTAATTTTACTAGATTAATTAATTAATTATTAAAAGTTTTAGAGCAGTAAAAAAATGATTCTCCTTTATTTATAATCTTAATATTTTCTTGAGACTGGTAATTCTTTAATAAATAACTCAGAATGCTATCCAATTATAGTCTCAAAACTTTATTTCTTTTGGAAGATTATTGATTGACCGTGTGTGAAGATG
>NW_027115129.1:168915-177767 GCF_000696795.3 Halyomorpha halys
TGGCCGAAACGTTGGACGAATAAAAGAAATAAAGTTTTGAGACTATAATTGGATAGTATTTTGAGTTATTTATTAATGATTTTCCTTGTTAAGTCTGGTAGAAATTAGTTTCTAAAATTATTTGCAGATGTTTTATGAGCTTGAGTTGTCTTATTCGACCATGAATCCGAATTAAAAATGTGCCCCCCTCCACTGGACGACCTTTAATACAGTAAAAGTTTACTTCAGACGTCAAAAAAAATGTTTAAAATGTCGCACCTATCTAGTACAAGAGCCCAAGAGGAGAAATAAGGCAGTTATCTTACCCCAATTTTTGATTACTTTAATGAAAACTATGTATAATTACTAGTCAAAATTGATGATTTTGCCAAGTATAGGTAGGGGGAATAAAAAATGGTGGCTATATAAAAGCGAAAAAAAACTATTTTTTCATTCGGAGCTCTATATCTTAAAAAGTAGGAAGAACACAAGAAAACCTAAGAGATCATCATTTAAAGAAGAGTAAATTTGCTAAAATATGATTCCTAATAGAATCATTTACTTTAAATAGTTTTTGAGATATAGCTTTTTAAAAACCAACGTTTCAGAAAAATGTTGTATGGAACGTACTGAAAGATCAGTAGTTAGTGAATTTATTTTGAAAAATTGATATCTCAAAAACCATTTGACTTACAGATCTCTATTAGCACTCAAATTAAAGCTAGTTTAATGAGCTATAAAGTAGTTTATGATGTTTATCTTCGTAGGAGTAATAGTTTACATAAAATTTGCTAAAATAAATTAATTTATAGTAGTTCGGACAAATTTTCAGGTATATTTTTTCAAAAATCCAACATTTTATACGAACAACAAGAAATTAGCATTTTGTAAATTTATTTTGTCAAATATCATAAAAACTACTACTCCTACAAAGATAAACATAATTAACTATTTTGTAGTAAATTTAACTAGCTTTAATTTGAGCGCTAGCAGACATCTGTACGTCCAATCGTTTCTGAAATGAAGTTTTTCATAAATCAAACTTATAGTCCGAAAAACTATAAATCAATTTATTTTAGCGAATATCATGAAAATTACTATTCCTACGAAGGTAAAGGTCATAAACTTTTTTATAGTCCATTTAACCAGCTTTAATTTGAGTGCTAATAGACATCTGTACGTCACATAATTTCTGAGATATAGATTTCTGAAAATAAATTAACTAACTACTAATATTTCAGTAGATTTTTATGAAATGTTGCTTTATAAAAGGTTATATCTCGAGAACTATTGGACGTAAATAGCTCTTTTAGAAAAAAATATTTCAGCAAATTTACTCTTCTCTAAATAATGTTCTCTTAGGTTTTCTAGTGGTGTTGGTAGTTTTTAAGATATAGATCTCCGAATGAAAAATTAATGTTTTTTTAAGGTTTTGAAACAGCCGCCATTTTTTATTCCCCCTACCTAAACTTGGCAGACTCATCAGTTTTGACTATTAATTATACATAGTTTTCATTAAAGTAATAAAAAATTGGGGTGACATAACTGCCTTTTTTTCTTCCCGGCTCTTGTATTAGTCCTGATTCAATAATTTAATACTAGATAGGACATTTAAACCTATATCGTTGTCGACAAAATCCGCCAGAATTCGCCATCTCCTCCAAGGAAACCCGTTTTCCTCCTGTAGTTCTCCTGAACTTCGGAGCGTTCCTTCCTGACCAGTGGCCGCTATATTGACTATATAATGATCCGATTAACGGTACAATGAGGAATCGGAAGAGAATTAAAAGAATCGTGCAGAGGTATACTGTAGTCAGTGTGAGGTATAATTATCTGTAGCAGACTGGACTACCTTCGCTTGGCTTCCTCGAGTCCCCTTTGATATCCTTACATCCTTATTTGATCCTTCCCTATTATACGATTCCTTTATTTATTTTATTTCAAATATGGAACATTATGTTTTATATATACGTATAAATTATTGTTTTTTCTTTCGACGTTTGTCTGTTATTTCATTCCATTAACTCTATTTTAATTACAAAATATAACAAAATAAATGTAAGTGAAATACAAATCTCAGCAAATTAAGTTGTAAATATAAAAATTCATATAAAATGTACTACTTAACCTATAACTTTAACTTCCATACTAGATTTTTTACCAAATATATAATTTAATCAACCAAACTTATAATATCTTTATAAACTTATATTTGTTCTGTGTTGAATTTTAAGTAAAGTATTAAAGTTAATTGACCAAATTTAAACAAATTATTTACACTGAATCGATATAATTTTAAAAAATAAAATCGATTGATACAACACTTACTTGACAAACGCTCTAAATTTCCCATTCACTACAAAAAGTAGTATACACTACAATAATCAGACCAATTTGGACATATGGAATTGAGCTCTGGGGCTCCACCAAACCATCTAATTCTTCCCGCATCCAATCGTTACAATCCAAAATCCTTGATGCTCCTTATTACGTTGCAAATAAACTCATTCATAAAGACCTTAACATCCCATTCGTTGCAGATTTGACCCAAACCAGTTATGCGTCTTTTTATTCCAAACTCCTTAACCATCCTAACCCATTAATTCTTAATCTTTCATCCTTAACAATCCCTGATAATCCTCCGAGGCGTCTGCCACGAGACCTCCTAGTTTAAATTAATGTTTGAAGTACCACCAATGGGTGGTTCCTTCCCAAGATTTTCAAGTGTATATGAAACATACTACATATTTACCTATTGTATTATTTTGTACAGTTGTAAATTACAATTAATAAATAATTAAAGAAAAAAATATATAAAATCTTTAAGTGAAATTAATTATTGGATCTGAAGATTGGGGTAAAGTATTTAAATTAAGTCTTGAAATAATACTTTTGATTCGTGTCCTAAAATCGACACTGAACGGGTCACGAATTCAGACAAACTTATACCAGACAATCCAAATAATCCATTCACACGCTTGCGCAAGCGCGAATTTTCCATTGTTTGGCAAACGTGTAGAGGCAACTTTACATAGACTGAATTAGGCTGCTCAAAATTCTATACTTATAACATTTAGCATGTTAAAACGTTTTAGACTTAACACATCATGATTACCCCTAAAGTATACTTGCCGTTGTAAGTGAGAAAATATTGGGTTGTAAAATAAGTTCGTAGCATTTTTTACTGGTGATTTCAATAAAAACTTTCTTGTAAATATTTTTAATAAATTATTATATATGATCCATTTTGATCTATTACATGTTGCCATCTTTGAGGTAATTTTTTAATTGCGTGCTCCCAGAACTTCTCAGATTTTTGCGCAATGAACTCCTCTATGTGCGTTTTGCAGTCCTTGAGAGAATTATTTCCCTTTAAGAGAGTTTTGAAGGGCCCGAAATAAGTGTAAATCTTTTGGGGCAAGGTCTGGTGAATAGGGTGAGTGGAGATCACATCCCAGCCAAACTCCAATAATTTCTGCCGGGTCTGCACAGACACTGAAGACGGGCGTTATCGTGAAGGAAAACTATACCTTTGCGATTATGAGATATTTTAAGCGTTTATGTCCTAGAGTGAGGGTAGTCTATGACCAATGCTTAAATTTGGCCATCAACAGTTGAAGGACGATCCGAGGGCTTTGCATCTTCCAAGTCAAAATGTCCGATTCTAAACCTAGCAAACCGCTTACGGACGGTGCTTTCTCCAAGGCATCATCGCCATACACACTGCAAATTTTGTTAACTGTCTGTGCAGCGGATTTTCCTTTTTGCAAATAAAAAATCATTAAATGACGAAAATGAATTTTTTTCTCTTCAATTTTGAGCAAGCAAAATACCACTTAAAGACAAGGAATCTCGGTTGAAATTGATGCATAAAAGCACCTTAACTAATCCTTTTTTTGAACATGTTAACATTATTGACGAAGTAAACATGATTTTAATAACACAGAAAGGATTAAATTGAAATATTGGAAAACGCTAGGAACTTATTTTACAACCCAATATTAAAATTGTTTTTGATATAATTAAGCTGTCAGTGGCATTATACATAATTGTTTTAAAAGCTATAAAGAATATATTGTATTTTAATTTTATTTTGTATATATTGTATTTTTTTTCTGATTATACCATGTATGTGTAATGTATATATGTCCGATTACGAATTGATAAGTATGCTGTGTACTTAGGCAGCATAGATAAATTTCGTTTATAATACTATTAATATTATATGAATGGAATATGGTCCGGGTGCGGTAAAAAAAAAAACTCAAATAGTAAAATTATACTATTTTATTGAGCCAACGTTTCGCCCCACGTTGCAGGGCTTCGTCAGGACTGCTTTGACGGCAGTCAAAAATAAATTTATTTTACTTTTTTGTTATTCTATTATTTAATTTTTTATTACTCTATTTACTTTTTTGTCTGATAATTGTGTTTTATCTGAATATTGATGTATTATTAATATATGAATGAATGGAATATGCTCCGGGTGCTGTAAAAAAAAAAACTCAAACAGTAGAAATATACTATTTTATTGAGCCAACGTTTCGCCCCACGTTGCAGGGCTTCGTCAGTGCTGTTTTAACAGCAGTCAAAAAATAAATTTATTTTACTTTTTTATTACTCTATTATTTACTTTTTTATTACTCTATCTACTTTTTTGTCTGATAATTGTGTTGTATCTGAATATTGATGTATTATTAATATATGAATGAATGGAATATGGTCCGGGTGCGGTAAAAAAAAACAAACTCAAATAGTAGAATTATACTATTTTATTGAGCCAGCGTTTCGCCCCACGTTGCAGGGCTTCGTCAGGGCTGTTTTGACGGAAGTCAAAAATAAATCTATTTTACTTTTTTATTACTCTCTTATTTACTTTTTTTATTACTCTTTATTTTTGACTGCCGTCAAAACAGCACTGACGAAGCCCTGCAACGTGGGGCGAAACGTTGGTTCAATAAAATAGTATAATTCTACGATTTGAGTTTTTTTTTTTACCGCACCCGGACCATATTCCATTCATCTATACACACGGTCAATCAACAATCTTCCAGTATTATTAATATAGTAATATCAATTAGGCCTAAATCGATGAAAGTCTCATTATTGTTGAAACTAACTATATTTTTAACAACACTGTGATCTAACAGTTCGTTACGTTTTCGAAAACAATTTAATTTAAGCACACGCCTGTCAGCTGCTGAGGTTCTGATGCTAAATCTGTCGAAAAGTTTTCTCGGTTCGACCTTCGATTTAAGTGGCCCAAGTTGTGTTGAAATTAATTTGAGAGCTACTCAATGACGAAAATATATATTTTTTTATTCTATTTAAATAATTTTCGATGCTAAGTGCCTTTGTTATCTTCGTGACGTAAAAATCTTTATATTTGATGACGTATTTGCCCGAAATAGGTTATGGTTATTTTTTTTTGTCTGATATAGTATAAAACGAGGTTTCGACTCTATGGCGGACTGAATTAGGCTGTTAACGATCCCATAGTTATAATGATTAGCATGGTAAAACTTTTTAAATTTAACAAAACATCGCAAATACCCCTAAAGTATACTTGCGTGTGTAAGTAATTTTTTTTTTATTTATTGTTTAAAAAATGTGTCGCTCCATAATTTAAGAATTTCATTTTACGGCATTAATATATAATTTAATTCTAAAGCAACTTTTGGCAATAAATAAAAAGTCATGGAATACAATAGTTCCAATTTTTCCAAGATGTAATTATTAAGCATTGCAGCGTATAAGATGGACGTGTAATAGTACAAGAGCCCAAGAGAAGAAAAAAGGCAGTTATCTCACCCCAATTTTTGATTACTTTAACGAAAGCTATAAATAATTAATAGTGAAAATTGATGAGTCTGCCAAGTATAGGTAGGGGGGATAAAAAATGGCCGCTGTTTCAAAGCGATAAACAAAACTTATTTTTCATTCGGAGCTCTATATCCTAAAAAGTAAGATCAACACAAGAAAACATAAGAGAACATCATTTAAAGAAGAGTGAATTTGCTAAAATATGAGCCTTAAAAGAGTTATTTACGTTAAATAGTTTTCGAGATATAGCTTTTTAAAAAGCAACATTTCATAAAAATGTTGTATGGGACGTTCTGAAAGATCAGTAGTTTGTGAATTTATTATGAAAAATTTATGTCTCAAAAACCATTTGACATAGAGATGTCTATTAACATTCAAATTAAAGCTAGTTTAATGAGCTATAAAGTAGTTTATTTTCGTAGAAGTAGTAGTTTTCATGAAATTTGCTAAAATAAATTGATTTATTGTTGATCAGACAAATTTTCATTTGCCAAATTTAGATTCATATGTGAATATCATAAAAACCACTACCCCTACGAAGATAAGTGTCATAAACTGCTTTATAGTAAGTTAAATTTCCTTTATTTTGACTATTGGCAGACATATGTGTCTCTTATGGGTTTAGAGATATATTTTTTCAAAAATCCAATATTTTATACGAACAACTAGAAATTAACATTTTGTTAGTTTATTTCGTCAAGTATCATAGAAATTACTACTTCTACAAAGATAAACATTATTAACTATTTTATAGTACATTTAACTAGCTTTAATTTGAGTGGTGACAGACATTTGTTTGTCCTATGGTTTCTGAAATAAAGATTTTCATTAATGAAACTTGTCCGAACAACTATAAATCAATATATTTTAGCCAATATCATGAAAACTACTATTCCTATGAAGGTAAAGGGGATAAAGTACTTTATAGTACATTAAACTAGCTTTAATTTGAGTGCTAGACATCTGTACGTCACATAGTTTTTGAGATATAGACTTCTCAACTACTAATCTTTTAGTAGATTTTTATGAAATGTTGCTTTATAAAAGGCTATATCTCGAGATCTTTTGGACGTAAATAGCTCTATCAGGGCTTACATTTTAGCAAATTTACTCTACTTTAAATAATTTTTTTTTTAGATTTTCTAGTACTGTAGGAAGTTTTTAAGATATAGAGCTGCGAATGAAAAGTTAATGATTTTTTAAGGTTTTGAAACAGCCGCCATTTATTAATCCCCCTACCTATACTTGGCAGACTCATGAATTTTGACTAGTAATTATACATTTAATTTTCATTAAAGTAATCAAAAATTGGGGTGAGATAACTGACTTTTTTTCTTACTGGCTCTTATGCTATTTCATTCTTCCCCGAACGCCGTGGTAATGTCTCTTACAGCGTTGGCTGCCGAGTAAAATACTCGAAAATAGGGAGTTTTTATGATATTTGATGGCGTACTAAACAATATGCAATCAATCGTAATGATAGCAAATTTTATTTTTAAAAAAACAGGATTACTAACGGCTCATTATAATCTGTGAACATAATTGTAGTAAACAACAAAAGCCCAATAATCCCGCTGTGAATTTTTGAAATAAGAATGGACATATCATACGAATAATAACATAACAAATTTACGAGATAACATAATAAATATCTGGTCTGTCCATTCGCACGACTGCCCTTACCACTTCCTAAAATGGCTCAAATAACAATATTTATAACAAAAAAAAAAGAACATCGACAATAAACTATATGTGATGTTTGATTAACTATACAACTATGGCGTCTTGGATTCGCTGTTTTAAATCTTCAGCCCCCTTACTAAAATCCCTCCTTACGACTTCCTTTTTCTCTACTATGGGGGTATTCATGATATTTTAAATTTAAAATGTTTTACCATGTTAAGTGTTAAAAGCATAGCATTGTGAGCAGCCCTATTTAAAGTCATGTTAAATGTTATATGGATAAGAGCTCCTGGAGGATTTTATGAGCAACTTGTTTTACAATCTATCTATCCGAAACTTCATGCTATTATTTACTTTTAGGTTTTGATTAAAGTAATTTATTACAACATGCCTAAATTAAGTGGAAATCGTGTGAAAGTTTGGCTACTGAGTGCCTTGATGATCTTCTGACTTGTGAGGAACTGTCATTACACTATTATTATTGTCATCCATTGCTTTATTAGTTTAAAAGCATCCAAAACAATACTAACACAATCAAAACACAAACTACGAGCAATCAACCTAACACAACAAACAAAATGATGAGCTCAGCTGGTCTATTCTATGACGTCATTCTCCATTTAACAGACCTAGTAACAGACTCTCAACCATGTTACATGTTATATCGTTTTAACATGCTATAAGAAGGAAATATTTCTCCATTTAACATGTGAAACCGAAGATCATAAATACCCCTTATCTAGTTCATGGAATAATTATCATATTGAGCATATCGATGACCTTACTTCACAATGGTGCAAAGTACATTTACACTAACTTCAGAAACAATACAATTAAAGGTTCTCTCTTATAGGAATATTACAACTTTTCAATTAATTTTCCTAAAATAGAGAACATTTAATTTTATTATTCGTAAAGATAGAGGAAATGTACTCTGCAACCACAGTGAACAAAGCCATCCATCTATATTATATGTAAATATTTCAAATAGCTTTTTATATTATATAATTATTTCTTTTATAATTTTTAATTGAATTATATTTAAACTTGGTATTATCAGATTGCTATGAGAAAATTTAATAGTACTTCAAATTTATATTTAATTTTTGCCTTTAAAAAAATCATATTTACTTTAAATTTTTTTTTTTTAATCACTAGTAAATTTGCTATTAGTTATAAAATGACACGATACAGACATATGGAGAATCTACCCATTAATAGAACTCCAATAATATTACTAGAGATGATCTCGTGGCCATCTTCTTTTCAGAGGCCTAGGAGGATTATTAGGTAATGAAGGAGAAGCCAGGTTAGAAACAAGTGGATTTGGGTGGTTGAGAAGTTTATTATGGAAGGAACGGTATCTG
>NW_027115129.1:177817-199960 GCF_000696795.3 Halyomorpha halys
TGGAGGATTATTAGGTAATGAAGGAGAAGCCAGGTTAGAAACAAGTGGATTTGGGTGGTTGAGAAGTTTATTATGGAAGGAACGGTATCTGGTTCTGACCAAATCGGCAACATATGGAACATTAAGGTCCTGATGGATGACTTGATTTGTGACAAAGTAAGGAGCATTAAGGATTTTGGATTGTAATGATTGGATATGAGAGGAATTTGATAGTTTAGCTAAAACTTATATAAATGGGTACTTTAGTGGTTTGGAAGTTTAGACTAAGTAACCTTAAATTTTGTGTCTGACCATCTTTTAACTTAAGGAAATGTACCTAAAACCGTAAATTTCCGATTTTCTAACTTAGTTTTTTTTTAAACAGAGTAAATAAATTATGTGCGTTTTGGTTTCCTTTAACTCTCTACACATAATCCAAAAAAAAAGTCTAAATTAAATATTAAATATTCGCTATGTGAAGTTCCACTTCAAAAAAACGTTGTTTTTAATATTGTAATTAATAAAATTTAAAAATTGTTGAGCGAAAGTACCTCTAAATTAATTGTTATGAAAAGAAGATTCTGCTTCTGCTCGACTGTTTCATTTCTGTGGCGGTCCCACGAAATGGAAACTTGACCCCCACAATGGTTAGTACAGGATGGTTACCAGAAATGACCAGAAAGGGTGTCACAAAAAAAAAAAAAAGATGTCTGAACCTTTTTTTGAAATTAAACTTTTATTCTCGTAAAAATTGTAAATTCATTTATTAGCAGTTGTTTGATGCCACGGATGCATGACATCTAACTGCTACTTCACACCTGTATTGCTCTAAAGGCAGGGTAAGGAGGAATTAAATAAAATTATATAGATTGGGAAAGTTAAAATATAATAGTGCTCAACAATAAATTAAATTTAAGTACGAAATAATAAGAAATTTAATATAAATTTCAGTGTACCTAAAGATGGAGTCATGCCTCAGAAATGTTGATATTAAATCCAAAATTTTCTCAATAAAGGGAAATTCTCAGGGAAAATATTTTCACTACACCCAACTATAATATATTAATGTAAAAAATGTCTAAATCTTCTTATAATAGAGCCTAGATTATAATTTATATTATTGTTATTTATAATTATAATATTGTAATCATAAAATACAAACTATTATCACCTAGAGGCTAGACTGTTAGACCAAGTCAATATAATGGTTACTCACCGAATTGCTGAAGATATCACGAAATATTCCTCACTACACGAGGTGTAGTATATGCCCGATATGCGTTAATAGTGTGATTGAACTCTATACGTTATATATGTTAATCACAATGTTCACAAATGTTCTCTGTTAACCACAGTGTTCACAACGTTCTCCGTTAACCACAGATAGGTGTGTGATCTGACCGACTTTAGCGACTGGACTACCGGCCGGGTCCTTATCGGATCTGTGTTGGAGTACTGATAAAGGATTGATGTCGATGGTGATACAGCAATGTAATCATTGCGACACTTTTACCAACTAGAAAGACAAAAAAAATGAAATAGAATATAGAATGTTCTAGCACCATTTAGGTTAACGGTATAGTCTAGAATGATCAGATAATATTTTTTGTATTAGACCAGCTGAGCTCGTCACCATTTTGTTTGGTGTCGTGTTAGGTTACTTGCTCATAGTTTGTGTTTTGATTGTTGTAGTATTGTTTTGGATATTTTTATAACTAATAAAGCAATAGATGACAATAATAATAATGTAATGATAATTGTCAATTAGCTCATTTTGATTCTCTTCCTCACCAGTTAGAAGATCAACGGGACACTCAGTTGCAAAACTTTCACACAACTTCCACTTTTCACTCAATTTACGCATGTTATAATAAATTGCTTTAATCAAAACTTAGAAGAAAACAATAACATGAAGTTTTGGAAGGAAAAGTTACTAAACAAGTTGCTCAAAAACTCCGCTAGAAGTTCTTATGCTTTTAACCCATACTTATAATATTTAGCATGGTAAAACATTTTACATTTAACACATCATGAATACCCCTAATGTCAATGTTAGTCAGGGTTGCGGTCAAAAGAGAAACAATAATAGTTAACTATTTTCCGACGTTTCGCCCCATTTTGTACAGCAAATAAAGCTAAGGACATTTTTTTTTCTACTAATTTGGGAAGAATATTCCAAAATTAGAAAGTTTTTATTATTATTTTTATATCTCTCTCTTGTATTATTATTCATTTCTCATAATACTTTTATATCTCTGTCTTGTATACGCAACGTATTTGAAATAGAAATAAACCCTTTAACGGTCACCTCCCCTTCATTCCTGTACGTTTCCTATATTGTATGGATGCCAAATACATACCCGTCATATAGTCAAATATATTGTATCAATGTTTGCAAAGCTATAGACTTGAATCGATGGTGGGTGGTCCTGATCTGTACTTTTATTATTATAAATTTTATTTGTATTTATCTTTTCTCGACCTTTATTTAATTTCAACTTACCCCTTTAATTGGCTCCACAAACCTTCGAATTCCTCTCGTATTCAAAAATAAAATCATGCATAAAGACCTTAATGTTCCCTATGTAACCGATCCAGCCCAAACCAGATATCACTCCTTACATTATAAACTCCCTAACCACTCAAACCCCCTAGTTTCTAACCTTGCTTCCTCTTCCATTCCTGACAATCCTCCGAGGCGCCTGAAAAGAAGATGGCCACGAGACCTTATATTGTAAACATGTTTTTTTAGTGCTACCTATAGGTACTTTCTCTACAAGCCTGTGTCATACCACTATGATCTTACTGACAATAAAAAAAATTAAATAGAAATATAAATTATTAAATTGTATTCCTTAAAATTATCAAAGCATCGGGTTTCACGGATTCGCTATGATCGTCGCTTATGTTTATTTATCATTCCTGTACGAAATATGAGTAAACAGTCAGTTAGAATTTTGCTGTACACTCTTATAACACTCCATTTTAACTAAGATCAAATTTACACAATGTATTATATAATATACAGTTTTAAATTTCAAAAAAGATATTAAAAAAAGAAAAAAATCCTTTAATTTCCATCTTTTAGTGTGTTAAATTTTGTTTTCCTGTACCTGTTTCTCGATTTTTACATTTTATTAAGTCTTCTGTTCATTTTTAACCCAATAGTTTACGTAATTTTTTATATTCTTATCAATTATTTTATTTTATACTAATACTATTTTATTTCTTCTTTTCTTTTATTTCCATATAATTTTCTTAATTTACCTTTTTTTATCTTATCTTATCTTATCATGTCAAAATGTTCTTAGTTGTTTTTGTGTCGTTTTAGTTCTGATGAAGCTCTAAAAAGTGTTGTTAAGTTATTTTTTAAGTTTCGCTTACCTTTATATGGAATATACTCTAAGAGGAACTTATGAAATCGTCCAAAAATTCGAATTTGACGGATATACCCGTTTTGAAGTCCCCTTTGTCCAAATAACCGAAATGGTTCGCACCTGTGTATACTGTATAGAACCTCGCCTAAAACAGACTGAGCTATCGGTGTTGGTTGTTGGAATCCAATTTCTAAAGGAATTTCATAAGGCTGCAAATTGCCAAGTTCCGCTTGATCGTTAATTGAAATTGAAATTTCTGTAAATAAAATCCAACTCTTCCACAAATAGGAAAATATATATCTAATAATTTTTTCCATACCTCCAAATAGAATTTTCACCGGAGAAAAAAAATCTAATCAAAATTTAAACCTTTAATTTTTTTTTTTCTTTTTATGAATATTTATTAACAATTGATGAATATGAAAGAATTAGATAATTTTAACAAGAATTACAATAATCCAATTTTACTTGTTCTTACCCATTTAAATAATTAAAAATATTTGGGTCGTTTTGCACAGCTTCATAATAAAGCTTGCAATTTAAACAGATAATTACTCTTATGATCTGATATCTGAAACATAATTTTACTTCATTTATGAATTAATTATCAATATATATATATATATATAAGCAATATAAAGTAAATACAAAAACTAAAAACCAGCTGAATACCCTAATGATAAAAAAGCACAGAGAACAACTAATCATTTGTGGGTTGGAGATTCCTAAACGGTTGACAACTCCCGTTTTCGGGTGTTTATAAGCATTAAAAATTAAATACTCTTCAGGAGAAAAATCTAGACGGCTGAGAGTTCTGTAGATGGGGTTATTATTTGAATTTAGAGCTCTATTATTATTATTTATTTATTTTTTAAAAATTTATTTATTTTATTTTCCGCCCACTCTGTAACGTATTATTTAACTTTTTAAACTTTTTCTAACAAATTTTTCGTCACCCACCTGTAACGTTTCCTTTTTTATAAAACAAACAAAATCAATTTGTCATCTCTAACGTATTTTTTAATTCGAAGTCTGGCCGTTCGTGGCGCAGAAACCACTTGGCGGTTTGATTTCAAGCTAACAGGTTCGTTTCATGTTTTATTCTTCTTTTTTTCCCCTACAGGGAGAAATACTTTATTTATCTATGCTGCCTAAATACATTAGGTTGCTATCTCACACAGCATACTTATCAATCCGTAATCGGACACTTATAAATTACACATACATGGTATGATCAGAAAAAAAAAGAGATACAATAATAAGATATAATAAACAATTCCCCCCTCCCTACAGTTTCCTTTTACAATCCATTTCGGTCTGTACAACAAATACAAATGTTTCATTCATTCCTATTTTTCTTTCTCATTTCTGCTCCTCCAATTATTCACCCGATCAACAAATCCGCTCTCCGGAATTCACCCTCCTAGATCCTCTTCAGTGACCCGCTAAACAAATTCAATATTAGACGGTAATGTGAGATCAGACCATCATTCATAGTCACAGCAGTAGATCAGTCTACCAACAACAAACAAATAGATACATTTCACGATAATAAGACTAACACATAGATTAAAAGGAAAATATAATAAAAAACCGGTTACAGGAAACACTTGAATGGATAAATAAGTTTTAAAAAAATAGTATTAATAAAATAAATTATTTTAACTCCCCCTTCTTTTCCATTCTTTTCTCAATTTTCCTTACCCACGTTATTAGTTTGTTTTTTTTTCTATTCATTTCTTTAGTTTTGCCTCTTTATCTCATATTATGGTTACATATTTCAGTTGTTACATATATTTTCTTTCCCTCAATTATATTTTTCTTTCCATAATTTTAATTTTTAATTTTTAAATAATTAATAAACTAAAATATTCATATTTCTTTGCATTATATAAATTCATTTTTATTTTATTTCCTTCTCCTCGTATAAAGAAATAGTTGTTTTGAAATGTACCTGGCGCATGATATGTTTACGAATTCTGATTGTATAAACTTCAAGACGATTCATATTGAAGGGATAAATCGCCAAAAACGCACGATTTTTTTTTCTTTTTTGTCGATTTAATCACGTGCAAACGGTGCAGAAATTAAAAAAAACAACCTCAAATAACAAAATCTGTTCATAATTTAATTTCACGCAAGGATCCATCACCTGTTGACACTGCTATCTTGTGAGCTCAAGGAAATGTGATTCTCTTCTCATTGAAGTACAGAACTGTTTTTGTGATAACCAGAAGTATTGATAGATAAGTGGGCCAATGGTGAGAATATTCCATTCACATCATTGTATACTTTTTTTCAGAGAAAACATTATTTTAAACTTCGATCGCCGCCTTACCCAGAACCACCATTTCAACATCAAACTGACTCAAACCTACGCAAGGTTAGCAATGCTATTTCCTATCCTAAATAGCAAAACAAAATTAAAATCATAAACAGCTGTTCTTATTTTTAAAACAATTCTCAGGCCACTGCTGATGTACGGCTGTGAAGTCTGAAGAGAAGTATCCTTTACGAAAAAGAAAAAAATTACAATCTGTTCAAAATAAAGTCCTAAGAATAGCAGTGGATGCTCCTTTATTTGTAAGAAACAGCCAATTGCATCGGGAATTATAAATAGAGACAATAGAGGATCAAAAAAAGGTTCATGAAATTCGCCCTTCCAGGACCGACAGTTAAAGGAGCAGTGACAACTTGGGAAACCCAACCACAACTCGAAGCCCTGGCTAATGCAGGACATCCTGTTATAAATTCAATATTTACTAGTTCTATTATTCATACTACTTCTTTTTTTCTATATGTCTTTTTTCAATTTAACTTATTTTATTTAGTCATTAGAGGGCAATTGTTTGTTTTGTTAGGTCTACGAATGTCCTTATTTTTTATATTAACTTTACTTTTCTCTTTTCTTAAAAATTATTATTTTTTTAATATTTAATCTTGATTTTTTAAAAATTATAACGTTGTATATAGTTAAGGTGTCTTTCGTAAGATAATATACCCCCATAATCAATTGTAAAAAAAAAAAAAAAAAAATGTAACTTTTATAGTACCGAGGACCCACCAGGCCGATCTGGTATTTTAAAAAAAAATCCTTTTAAACTTGTCCCTTATACCTTTAGGAAAGTTTTAATGGCTTTTACTTTTGCGTTACAGATATAAGGAAATATAAAAAAAGTTTTTGATTTGATAGCTACGAAGAAGAACAGAATGGCCTCGCTATAAAACTAAAACAATAAGTCACTTTGGTATAAAAGAAAGACGACACTCCCGTAGCCTTATAAAGCTCTCCTTCAAGGCGACTGTCAGCGATCCGTTGCCTTGAATCTTCCTCAGTAATGTATACATCACAGTTAGGCCATATTAGATAACTGAATGCCATGCGGTGCATTCTAATACATCGTTGTCGTCCATCGGTTAATATCCAGAATATTAATTGATTTGAAAGATACCGTTCTTCTTACGTAATGTTATGAATAACGTCGCTGCCTTCTTCGGATCATTGTGGTTGTAATAACAAAGATATAAAAAGCTACTGCTGCGAAAGTTCTATATATGGGTATGATAATCATGTCCGTTATGCAAAGGTGTCCGTCAATAAGGAAATAAATAAAAAAAAAAAATACTAAAATGAAATAATATAATTATTTACATATCCCTAAGGTTACCCAATGGGTAACCAAAACAAAAAAATAGATGAAGATAGTTGACCGTATGAAGTAAATTGTAGGAAGAGATAACCACTCTAAATTATACCTCCGATCTGTTTCAAACTGACAGCCCTGACGAAGCTCTGCAAATTGGGGCGAAACGTTGGTTAACAATAGTTTTCTTTTACTATTCTGATACCTAAATTAACCACCCACTCGGGATATCTTCTTACAGAGTAAAAAAAAGTATTGAAATTTACTACTGAAATTCTTGAAATGTTTAACCTAAATTTATAGAATGAATAGTTTACTAATTATTTATGTCTACTAAAAAGATTAAAATGTGTTTGCTTCATTTTATTTATAATTTATTTTAGTAGCAAGTATATTTTGCAAAAACGCACATTTTCTCAGTACATTGATATAAAAATTTAATCGTAATTAAATAATTGCATACATTAAACACGCAATGAATAATTTTTAACTAATAATAATTATAAAACTTCCATATATGACAAATTTTCCACCATATATGACAAAAACCGTTTTAGTTTAGGTATGTACTTTTTTCAATACAGATAACCCAAAAATTTAATTTTAGTTAAAGTTGTGCCTACATATTATTAAGTTTTAATAGAATTGGCTATAACTAAAATATTTCCTGAACAAGCAATACACGGTCACAATTTTCAGTAGTATTGTCACGACAGTGCAATAGTGTTCTATTATAGTCGGGATGAAAAAAGTCAGTTATCTCACCCCAATTTTTGATTACTTTAATGAAAACTATGGATAATTAATAGTCAAAATTGACGAGTCTGCCAAGTATAGGTAAGGGGAATAAAAAATGACACCTGATTCAAAATCTCGAACAAAATTAATTTATCATTATATAATAACTCATCATCAGCTCCATATCTTAAAAACTACGAACAAAACTAGAAAACTTTATTGACCATCATTTAAAGTAGAGTACATTTGCTAAGATATGATTCCTAATATAGCTCTATTAGGAATCATATCTTAAGTTCAATAGTTCCTGAGATATACTTCTAAATTTATATCTACGGATTCATAAGACGTATAGATGTCTCCCAGCACTCAAATTAAAGCTAGTTTAATGTACTATAAAGTAGTTTATAACGCTTACCTTCGTAGGAGTAAGAGCTTTTTTGATATTTTCAAAAATTGTAAAAAAAAAAAAACTAGAAATTAACATTTTGTGAATTTATTTGGAAAAATATCATGAAAACTACTACTTTTACGAAGATAATAGTAATAAACTACATTATAGTACAATTTATGGGTTTAATTAGAGTGCTAATAGATAACTGTACGGTATATAGTTCCTGAGATATGTTTTTTCAAAAATCAAAACTTTTTTTCCGAATGTAATGTAGTAACTTTACTTTATAAAGTAGTTTATGGTGTTTATCTTCGTAGGAGTAATAGCTTTTTTGATATTTTCAAAAATTGTAAAAAACAACTAGAGTGAACGTTTTGTGAATTTAGTTTGTCGAATATCATGCAAACTGCTACTCCTAAGAAGATAAACATCATAAACTACTTTATAGCCCATTAAACTAGCTTTAATTTGAGTGCTAATAGACATCTCTATGTCGAATAGTTTTTGAGATATAGATTTCTCAAATTGAATTCACTGAAAAGATTTTTCAGGCATTCTTTATGAAATGTTGCTATTAAAAAAGCTATATTTCGGGAACTATTGAACGTAAATAGCTCTATTATGGCTTACATTTTAGCAAATTTACTCTGCTTTAAATGATACTCCTTTGGTTTTCTAGAAAAGAAAATGTATTTTTTTAACGTTTTTCTAAAATAAAAATGGATTTATAGTTGTTCAGACAGTAAGTTTGATTTATGAAAACGTTAATTTCATTGGACATTCACGATTGGACGTACAGATGTCTGCTAGCGCTCAAATTAAAGCTTGTTAAATTTACTATAAAATAGTTAATTTTTAATAATGTTTATCTTCGTAGGAGTAGCAGTTTGCATGATATTCGACAAACTAAATTCACAAAAAGTTCATTCTAGTTGTTTTTTTACAATTTTTGAAAATATCAAAAAAGCTATTACTCCTATGAAGATAAACACCATAAACTACTTTATAAAGTAAAGTTACTACAGTACATTCGGAAAAAAAGTTTTGATTTTTGAAAAAACATATCTCAGGAACTATATGCCGTAGAGTTATCTATTAGCACTCAAATTAAACCTATAAATTGTACTATAATGTAGTTTATTACTATTATCTTCGTAAAAGTAGTAGGTTTCATGATATTTTTCAAAATAAATTCACAAAATGTTAATTTCTAGTTGTTTTTTTTACAATTTTTGAAAATATCAAAAAAGCTTCTATTCCTCCGAAGATAAACGTCATAAACTACTTTATAGTAAATTTAACTAGCATTAATTTGAGTGCTAATAGACATCTGTACGTCTTATGAATCCGTAGACATAGATTTAGAAGTATATCTCATTAACTATTGAACGTAAATAGCTCTATTAGGAATCATATCTTAGCAAATGTACTCTACTTTAAATGATGGTCAATTACGTTTTCTAGTTTTGTTGGTAGTTTTTAAGATATGGAGCCAATGATGAGTTATTATATAACGATAAATTAATTTTGTTCGACATTTTGAATCAGCTGCCATTTTTTATTCTCCCTACCTATACTTGGCAGACTCGTCAATCTTGACTATTAATTATACATAGTTTTCATTTAAGTAATCAAAAATTGGGATGAGATATCTGATTTTTTCTCCTCTTGGGCTCTTGTACTTTATCTACATGTTGATTGGAAATCACTATCAGAAGTGTCCAAAAGCTGTAAGTCATTTCTAATTCTTCTGACTTATTGAGCGATGCCTCTTTTAAAAAAATTTCTTTCTTCTTGTTATTAATTATTTTGATAAAGTTCAACAAATAATTTAGAAAAGTATTGGAGGGGCTATATTGAATAGGGTGACGAAAAAAACAATAAAAGGATTTTCTGATTGTGCCCTTGGAGTTTGTAAGGTCTATTCTAGCCAAGGGTGTGACCAATCGGGGCCTTTCTATGCTTTGATAACAGCCTTTCATCTACACCTCAGTTCAATACTAGAGCTGTTTAGTAATATTTTATAATTATTTATTTCACACTATAAGTATATAATTGTGCAAGTTCCATCCTAATCCTTTGGTTCAATCCTTATCAAGCTCCACCCATCCCTGCAATCCACCTAGAAGGTTGAAACGGCAGTGGCCAAGAGACTTATTGTAAATAAAAATGGACAATTGGAGTTGTGGCACTAAAATTGAGTTTTGCTGCTTTAGTGCACTTGCTCAGCCTCCACTGGCTCATTACATGCGGCGAGAGGGATGCGCTCTGCTCCTCACACGTGGGCTCGGGGGTGTTCAGGTCGATTGTGTAAATATTGAATATAGAAGTGTAAATGAGACTAGAGATTCTTTTATTTTTATCATTTTTTTATTTTAAATGCACATAGTTTGATTATGTTCATTTTCTTTATCCTTCTGTTTGTACATATTTTAAGAGAGATTTTATTTCTTATGTACTTTTTTTTTTTTTCATTTATTTATTTATTTTTCATTCTTATTTTATTTTATTTTAGTAGGGATGTGACCATTCATCACTATTACCTATTGCCCAGAACGGTGTGGCAGATTGTAATATCTATCAATAAATGAAGTTTTAAAATATAAAAATTGTGCAAGTTCCAAATCCAAGTAAAAAGAGCAAAAAATTGTTTCTTCCCTAAACCGAATATTTCCGCAAGCGTTTTCTGCTGGATCTACATCTTTGGCACTTGCCGCAAATCCAATGTACAAACGCTTGGTAAACAAAGGAACTTTGTTTGACTTTAGTTGGCTATTGCATTCGATTTATTTCGTTTTTATTATAAAAAGGAAGAAAATAAAGATAGATGAAATTCAATAAATTCATATAAATGCTACTATATAACCTATAAAGCATCTTTCATTCTAAATTTTTTTTAGGTACTAACTAATTTAATTATCCAAATATATATAATCTCTTTATAAACCTAAATTTGTGCTGTGTTTTAAATAAAAAATAAAATGTTAAAGTTAATTGACCAGATTTAAAACAAAAGTATTTATATCGAATAGAATAGAAGAGGAAACTGCACGTCAATTCCGACTATTACAGCACTTACTAGACAAACAGTCTAAACTTCCAACACATTACAAAAGACTGATCTACATGACTATAATAAGGCCCATCTGGATAAACGGAGTTGAGCTTTGGGGCACCGCTAAACCTTCGAATTCCTCTCGAATCCAATCCTTACAGTCCAAAATCCTCAATTATCCTGACTTTGTCACAAATAAAACCATCCATCATGACCTCAATGTCCCATATGTTGCCGATTTGGCCAAAACCAGATATCACTTCTTCCATTATAAACTCTCTAACCACCCAAACCTACTAGTTTTAACCTTGCTTCCTCATCCATTCCTCCGAGACGCCTGAAAAGAAAAGGGCCACGAGACCTGCCAATATAAAACGTCATTAGAGTGCTACCAACGAGTGGTTTCTCTACACGCCTCCATATTAACTGGAATCAAATTTACTAAATGTATTATAATGTAATACAGTTGTAAATAGCAATAAATAAATAATAAAAAAATTAAAACACAACTATTTATCTGTTGGCAGTTCTATAACATAGGTTGCAATGCAAACTGAAAACAAACGTGTGATAGAGCACAAGCGCTCTTTGGTTTGTGCCGAAAAAACTGAACAAATCCAAACCAACTTATGCCAGCCAATCCAAATAACCCATCCACACGCTTGCACTAGCGCGAATTTTCCACTGTTTGGCAAACGTATAGAAACACCTTTAAGGTATTGCTATAGATAGGTCAAATATGAACAATGGATCGGCTGGTACAAGTTGGTCTCAATTTGTGGCTAACTTGTCCAGTGTCCATTTTTTTTTTTCTTCAAATCAGTCAGCATTGATTTAGAACTGCCAAAAATAAATAATGTACCACCTAGGCATTAATTCATTGAAATTTTCTTAATAATACATAAAAAAACGCCAAATTTTCGTTTTTGTGATTTGTTCCAAGACCCATTGCTTGGAAAAGCATATTGTATGACTTGAAACAAATTCCAAACTAGTCAAGCCATTTAAATTATTTTTCTAGCTTTTAGGGGCAACCCGCAACAAAGAAAATAGTTTTCAGAAATTTTGGTATTTATTTATTTTTTTTAACGAAAATGCTTTATTTAAAGAAACCAGACATCAGCCCGAACCAGACATCATTCCTTCCATTATAAACTCCCTGGCCATCAAAACCCACTAGTTTCTAACCTTGTGTCCTTTTCCATTCCTGACAATCCTCCGAGGCGCCTGAAAAGAAAATGGCCTCTAGACCTTTTAGTGTAAAAATGATATTAGAGTGCTACCAATGGGTAGTTTCTCCACATGTCTGTATCTCTACATCTTTATATTACATCAAATTAACTTAATATAAAATACAGTTGTAAATTGCAATAAATAGAGAAAAAAAAAAATTTAGTTTGGGGTGAAATATTAGTATCAAATATAGAATAACTTTTCAATTGTTTTATATCTTCCATTCTGATTTGTTTAATTAGATCCGGTTTTTGCCCTTTGGTGCATTTATTTTTGAATCGATTTTTTAAAATAAATCAATTCTTGGCCAAAAAATTTAATTTCCTATTTTTTCGTAAATTCATATTTGATTGAGGTGCTAAAAATGAATACCAGCTTTGTTTCACACCTAAAAATATTTTACAATATTTTTATGGGTCAGTTAAGGATGAATATATAAGTTATCTCAAATAAGAATAAGAAAAAAATCAGTTAAATCAGATCAGTATTAACAATCATACAGCGAAATTAGCTGTTATCATTCATGTTACTATAGTTACCTTCTTATCAGTTCATCTATATATTAATTCATATCGAAGATAAGTATTCTAGTTTATATATAATATTATATCAGATTTAAATCTTTTAGCGGAGAAATAAAAGTTAAATCCTTGATAAAATAGCTCGAACTGGAGATGTTTGATAATGTGTGTGTGTGTGTGAAACCTGTGGGTCCTTGACATATATAAACCACTGACCGACTGATCCCGCAATCCCTGGGACCTGCCTCTATGATTAGTTTGTATTAGTGTCCTATAGAGGGAGTCATTGCCTTAGATATAGCAGCCAGGTAATTACTGTCTTGTCTCAGCGAACATCAAGCTTCCCAATATAAAGGACTTTTATCCTTAATATTTATTTTTCCATTAGAAAAGTTTCCTTAAAAACATATCTTTGAACGTTTTTAATATTTATTTAGAATCTGTAAATATATTTATATATTCGTATAATCATCATTACTTCATTTGTTTTTATTATTATTATTATTAGAATATACCTTAAGATTTATGATTTGTTGGAAAAAAAATTTTCATTTTTATTCTTATTTTATTTTATTTTTTTTTTTATTTGATGTTTCTGATTTTATTTTAAAACTTGTAAATACGTAAAAACATTGTTCCCTCTTGTTAATTATTTTTAAATGAATGGAATATGGTCCGGGTGCGGTCAAGTACATGTACTTTCTTTAATATTTCTTCTCTTATCTATATGTTACTATTACCCATTTCATTTACTATTTACAACCTTTAATTTTTCTTATTATATCTTACGTTTTTACATTTTATACCCCTGTTATTTTCCACTTATGTTTTTTCCTTTTTGTAACTATGTGTTTGTATCTTTTTTAGCCCTGACGAAGCCCTGCAACGTGGGGCGAAACGTTGGCTCAATAAAATAGTATAATTCTACTATTTGAGTTGTTTTTTTTACCGCACCCGGACCATATTCCATTCATCTATACACACGGTCAATCAATAATCTTCCAGTTAATTATTTTTAGTTCATTTGTCTTTGATTCTTTTCTTCTTTTTTTTTTTTTAGAAGTTCGTTAAAAAATGATAGAAGTTTATATTTTATCTGTTTTATTTTTATTTCCTTTTACATTTTTGTTTAGTATTATCGTTTAATTTTTTTCTTTTACAATTTATTATTTCAGTGATATTTTATAATGTTAATTTTTTTTCTCTCTCTTTTCTTCTCTCTTCCCTTTTTCAAATTAACTTTCTTTTTACTATTAGAAAGTTTCTTTTATTTAAGTTTACCAATATCATTATTTTTTTAAAATTATTTTACTTTCCTCTTTAATTAAGAAGCATTATTTATTTTTTTTTTCTTTTAATAAGAACTTTGTATGACTATACCCCCTCATAATCAACTGTTAAATAATATATATATATAATATAAGTTATATCAATCATGTGAGGCCCACCAGGTCGATCTGGTATAAAAAGAAAATAATATAAAAAATAAAATGTTAAATTTTATTTTATTTTTAATTTGCATCGTAGTTTAAGGCACTAAATCCTATTTACAATTTTAAAAGGACTAGTCCTAGAATAAATAAAGGATATTATTATTAAGATTCCAGAAATTTCACAATATAATTATATTCATCTTTTTTGTTTTCCAACAGCTTCATCTATTTTCCTCCTGGGTTGTTCCTTGTTTTCTTCCCTATTTTTTTTTCTTCCGTTACTTACAGTATTATTTTTATTTATTACTTTGTTTAAAATATGTACAAAACCAACAAGAACTACGAAAACTAACCTATCAAAACGGCTACAAACAAAATGGTGTACCTTAGCTGATCATCGACATGGGTGATTCCGAAATTGTAAGCTTGTACTATCATACTGTGCGAAGTCTGCCCTCTATAGAGGTAGTACAAGAACCGGGAAGAAAAAAAAAGTCAGTTATTTCACCCAATTTTTTTATTACTTTAATGAAAACTATGTATAATTAATAGTCAAAACTGATGAGTCTGCCAAGTATAGGTAGGGAGAATAAAAAATGGCGGCTGTTTCAAAACCTTAAAAAAAAACATTAATTTTTCATTCAGAGCTCTATATCTTAAAAACTACCAGCAACACTAGAAAATCTAAAAGAATATTATTTAAAGAAGAGTATTTTCTAAAATGTAAATTTATTCTTTTGGCAGACTCATCAATTTTGACTATTAATTATACATAGTTTTCATTAAAGTAATCAAAAATTTGGGTGAAGTAACTTACTTTTTTCTCCTCTTGGTCTCTTGTACTAAGAGGTTAATAGGCCAGATGGGAAATAAAATTTGTTTCCGCGTCCGGAGTGGAGCAGGTTCGTAATAGAGGGGTTCAAATGCATTAAATTCGTATTTTGTTGGAAGGGGAATTAATAAAAATCGTCTGATAATTAGGAGATTCCATTAAAGAGGGATTAAGGAAGATTCACCAAGACGCTAGAAATGTGATAAAAGATTTACAATAACCTACATCTTTGAAGATTGTGCTTTTCACGTAGATACATTTTCACGGCTTTGAAAATGTATTTAAATAGGGTTACGTATTTTTTGACAAATGTTATTTTTCTATATTTTTTTAATTGTTTTGTTTCATTTTATATTTGATTTTTTCTTTATTATACAATTTTTAAAAATTTATTTAATGTGATTTACACCTATAAAAATAATAAATACAATAAATAAATATGTTGTATGTTTCATATACACTTGAAAATCTTGGGAAGGAACCACCCATCAGTGGTACTTCAAACATTAATTTAAATTAGAAGGTCCCGTGGCCATCTTCTTTTCAGACGCCTCGGAGGATTATCAGGGATTGTTAAGGACGAAAGATTAAGAATTAATGGGTTAGGATGGTTAAGGAGTTTGGAATGAAAAGACGCAGTTTTGGGCCAAATCTGCAAGGAATGGGATGTTAAGGCCTTTGTGAATGAGTTTATTTGTAACGTAATAAGGAGTATCAAGGATTTTGGATAGTAAGGAGGAATTTGATGGTTTTATTATAAAATACATGCGTTGATGACAACAACCAACTAACTATTAAAGAGGTCTGTTCGTTGTGGGAAGTTGTGTATTGTAATATAATATAATTATCAATATAATATAACATAATATAGTTTTATCTGATTAATTTGCTAAACGATTGCACCGTTTTGCTATTTTTTGAGTAATATCATTGAACCAGCTGTTGCACTGGTGTGTCTAATAAGGTTGCGTTACTCTGCAAGGCCGTTCTGGCAATGTGGTACTAGCAAATATTTTCTCTGGCAGGTATTTATAAATGGTTTATTATTATATATAATTATTACACTACTTTAATTAAATATTTTTAATTTATATTTTTCATTTATTATACACTGGGCTCCACTATATATTCGGTCCCCAATAGTCCAATAGAGCCCAAAATGAAAAAAAATCAGTTATAAGTAGGGATAGGATTTTTATGTTTTCACATATTTTTACCTGACCATGATATCTTCGATTCCTTAATAACTAAAGATGTTTCAAGACATTTCTTGCCAAAAGAAGCCATTTTTATTTCACATATTTTTAAATATTTGACCTTTTTTACATATTGTTAAATATTTTGTTGTAAATCACATATTTGTTATTTTTTTACATATTTTTAGATATTTTGTCCTTAATCATGTATTTCCTTAAATTATTTGTTCAACTGTAAATACATTTTTCGCAGCAACTACGTAAAATTCAAGAGAACGCAAGAAACTTAAAGGTGAACTTTATTATTTATCATAAATAGTGCGTAAAAATTCTATATTTTATCTTTGAACACAAATTAAAAGCAGTGGCAATAATAAATTTTCACACAGAATTACATCGAGAATTTCTCAGAATCAATTAAAAAGAGCAAGGGTCTTATTCCTGTAGCATTTTCCTATAATTTGTTTGTTTACTCCTTAATCCATTTCTCTATTTCCCCCCTTCCCATGGTCCTTTCTCATCTTAGTCTTGTTTCATTCCCCTACTTTAATTACAATTACTAATTAATATCTTGCTTATTGAACAGCTATGTTTTCTCTAAGTACATCTTTTTATACATATTTTAACATGATTTCTTTAAAATATTCATATAATTATATAAAAAATACATATTTATGTAACTTTTTTTAAGTTATAAAATAACTAATTAATTAGTAATTTATATTGTTGAATAATACATAATTTATAAATACATATTTTTTTAAATATTTGACAATTTATTAGCACATATTTATGTACATATTTCAGACTTTTTAGCACATAAAAATCCTATTGTGAGCAGTCCAATTCCAAGTCATGTTAAAGGTTAACTGCATAAGAGCTCCTAGCGGATTTTCTCAGCTTCTTGCTTTATAACCTTTCCTTCTAAAACTTCTTGTTATTGTTTACTTCGAAGTTTTGATTAAAGTAATTTATTACAACATGCCTAAAGTGAATGAAAAGTGGAAATTGTCTATAAGTTTGGCAACTGAGTGTCTTGTCAATCTTTAAACTTGTGAGGAAGAAAATCAAGATGAGCTAATTGACAACTGTCATTACATTATTATTATTGTCATCCATTGCTTTATTAGTTTTAAAAACATCCAAAACAATACTAACACAATCAAAACACAAAATACGAGCAATCAACCTAACACGACAACAAATAAAACGGTGACGAGCTCAGCTGGTCTGTTGCGTGACGTCATTCTCCATATAACAGACCTAGTAACAGAATCAGGCCATGTTATATGTTATATCGTTTTAACATGCTAAAAGAAGGAAATATTTCTCTATTTAATATAAGTTTGTCCATTTAATACGCTTTAACATGTTAAACTAAAGATCATTTCACAACTCGTTGAGGAAATTCCTACCCTTTAAATAAATACAAGATCGCCTCTGACCAAATAGAGGCCCTGGTGCTGCCCTCTGGGGTAGAGAAGATATCTTATGAACAAGTTTGGAATATTAAGTGAAATAAACTGTGTACTAGTTAACATAATTATTTTATTTAATAATTGAAATTTAAAAAACATAAAAAAAATCTTAAAATTTTATAAGAGATTTTGATTTTTGATCATAAAAATCATGAATTAGTATAATGAATATACTTCAAAGTATATTGCTTAATATACCTCTATTATTATCATCTGTTTATCTGGTTAGGTTAGATTCAGTATCAGCGAGTAGACTAGTTACTATCATACTTTCTCACTATTGTCGTATTAGTTGTCACGTGGAAATAATCATTTTGTAATACCTAACAATATTGACGTTAGGAAATGAGGATATATTATGAAATTATCAGAAGATTAGATATATTTTGATGACCGTAGGTATGTCGATCGATCAAAACGCATTCGTCAACTGTGACGCAAGCGTTATTAAAATAAAATCGCAAAGTGAGGCAATATTTCGTAATTATAATTCAGGCATTAATTAAGTATTTAAAAAAAATGAAATCTGTATTACTGTCATGAAGGGTCAGGAGTTCAGTGCTTTGAAAGGATTCACAGTTTCTAGACCAACGGTTGTACAAGGAGCTTCCAATCGGCTTCAAATAGTCTGACAGGACTTTAATGTCGATTTTTAAACAAACTTCTTTTTATGTAGGTTTATTTCGAAATAATCAACCATCCTTGTTAGCTTTAATAAAAAATGGATAAATTAAAATTTTGAAAACATTTTATAATAAACTGACCAAAAAAAAAAATAGTTTCGTGTTTCCATGGTTTTTATGACGAAAATTAATAAAATTTTGACTATTGCCTTAAAACCACAGAAATATAGTAATAGTACTTTTTTTATTGTTTGTAAAAGTAATATAAGTCAGAATTTGGGCAGAATAGCTTATTTGTAGGATATTTTGAAATTCTGTACTTATTTACAACTTTATTCTTTTTAGTTGGTTTAGTCTAGTTTTGAGAATATTTTTTTTAGGAAGAAAAATATCGATTTTAAATTGTTTCACTCCTGTCTAACAGATCCGCTGCCTTGGACTACATATGGACAAACGACTATCCTGGAACCTCACACAAGACTGAAAAGACAGGAAACTGCAGGTCGATTTTGACTACTATAAGCACTTACTAGACAAACGGTCTAAACTTCCAACACATTACAAAAGACTGATCTACATGACTGTAATAAGGCCAATCTGGACATATGGAGTTGAGCTTTGGGGCTCCACTAAACCTTCGAATTCCTCTCGTATCCAATCCTTACAATTCAAAATCCTTAATGCTCCTTACTTTGTCACAAATAAAAACATACACAAAAACATAATGTTCCCTATGTAACCGATCTAGCCCGAACCAGTTATCATTCCTTCTATTATAAACTACCTAACCACCCAAACCCACTAGTTTCTAACCTTGCATCCTCTTCCATTCCTGAAAATCTTGCGAGGCGCCTGAAAAGAAGACGGCTTAGATATAAAACGTCATTCGAGTGCTACCAATGGGTAGTTTCTCTACACGCCTGTAACACTCCAATTTAACTGAGATCAAATTTACTAAATGTATTATAATGTACAGTTGTAAATAGCTATAAATAAATAAATTAAAAATTGTTCCACTGCCTGTGAAAATCTTCTAATATAAGTTTCCGATATATCATTTTTTACCACTCTTGATACGTAATCATATATATTCTTTTCTTTTTTTTATTAATAATAATGATGAAAAAATTATGTTATTTCTTTACTTCGTGAAATCTAGGAGATAGTTATAAAATTCGTGACAACGATTGCACGTTATGGAATCGGTTCCCCCTTAAAAATATCTAGTCTCGGTCGACCTTAACCTGTTTGAATCACAACTGACCCGGATACTGCAGTTTTCTCATTTTATCTCTTTTAGGAAATTAGGTTGTATTTATTTTTAGCTATGATATGCTACTCCAACGTCTGGCTAGCAGAGGAAGTTAACTGTTTCGAACATGATCATCTTATTAAATAATTCAAAAACAGTATCCAAATTATAGTCTCAAAACATTTATTTCATTTACACGTCCAACGTTTCGGCCAATTCGGCCATCTTCAGGGACAATCTATTACAAAAAGTTTCCATTATTTGTATGATCCTACAATCAATTCAATTATTTAACATTATTATTTATAATTTACCTTACCTTAATTTACTATGAGACATATCATTTAACCAATTTAAAAAACTCCATACAGGCTATTCTGCCTGGGTCAAAACATTTATATCTATGAACAACATTAAAACCATTAGGTAAACTTATTTTTTGTTAATCAGTATATCTCACATTTGTTTAATTACCTAAATAGTCAATTATCAATTAAAAATCACAGTCAAAATTATTTCTCTGCAAACACTATAATACACTTTTATCACAACCTTGCTTGTAACCTTGTTTTATTTCGTTTACAATCTTTATGTAAAACATTTTATTTTTTTAATGACCTGTTCCTGGTCATTCCTGACATACGGGGATGGTGGTAAAGGAGTTGCCAAGAGGTAACCAACCTAATCTAACCATAGTGAGGGAGACAAGTTTTCGTTTCATGGGATTACCACTAAAATAAAATATAATAATAATATTCGACTCCACGGCGCCACTGCAGTCGTTTAACTCAGCTACAAAGAGCCCCCTTTACAATCTTACTTGTAATAATATATGTCACACATTTATATCGTAGGTGTTAGCATTGGGGATAATGTGAACTTGGCGGAAAATATAATTTTGGACTCCCTGGGGATCATACACCATCACCTGCATGGGAATTAGCTCGGAGATTATTCTTTGTTTTATTTATTCATTTTAATATGTTCACCTCTCTATTTGTGTGTTTTCACGTATTCATTCATTAAATTATTTTATTTTATTAGTACTATTGTTTGTTTTTTTTAAACTTATTTATCCATTCAAGTGTTTCCTGTAACCGGTTTTTTATTATATTTTCCTTTTAATCTATATGTTAGTCTTATTCTCGTAAAATGTATCTATTTGTTTGTTTTTGGTAAACTGATCTACTGCTGTGACTATGAATGATGGTCTGATCTCACATTACCGTCTAATAGTGAATTTGTTTAGCGGGTCACTGAAGAGGATCTAGGAGGGTGAATTCCGGAGAGCGAATTTGTTGATCGGGTGAATTCAAAAATTGTGAAAGGGTGAAATTGGAGGAACAGAAATGAGAAGGAAAAATAGGAATGAATTGAAACATTTGTATTTGTTGTACAGACCGAAATTGAATGTAAAAGGAAACTGTAGGGGAAAAAAATTGTTTATTATATCTTATTATTGTATCTCTTTTTTTCTTATTATACCATGTATGTATAATTTATATATGTACGATTACGGATTGATAAGTATGCTGTGTGAGATAGCAACCTGATGTATTTAGGCAGCATAGATAAATAAAGTATTTCTCTCTCTCTCTCTCTCTCTCTCTGTTATAGCTTACCTATGAGTCATATCTATTTATAATTACATCGAAATGAACCAGTGTAAGTTTTTAGAACAGGAACTAAGGAAGGCTGGGATAATTTCCCCCTTTCTCGAAAAGTACGAACCGCCTTGTGCAACTTATTCCCGATACCTCTCACTACATCCAAGATCGTTCTCTCCTTTCCTTCCCGGGTCTATTCTGAGTCATTTAGATTTCTCATGTCTCTGCAACACCCGGGTGGGTACATTAGCTCTACGGATTTAGAAACCTCATTCGGGTTAATGGTTATATGTTTAAGTGATTGTGTGAACTATTTTAGTTTAGAGTACGGCGTTATTACGCGGATTAAAATTATTTTAATTAATTCACGAATTTGAGAGTTACCACGAATCACGAATTTATTTTACAGTTTTCTCAATTTTTCAATTGTTCTAATGCTGTGGCTATTGTATTTTTCATTTATTTCTATTTATTGATAATTTAGTATAATTTGCGTTGCTTTGTGGATCACTGAATAAGGGAGTGGAAATAGAGAGAAGGGCGCAGATTGGATTGAAAAAGAAAGAGAAGATAATGTATAGGAAAAATGTAATATAACTTTGTGTGAGAAGAAGGAGGAAAAAAAAATTAAATTAATTGTTAAAAAAAATAGTATTTGAAATATACTAAGTGTGTATATACTGAAATATATTTAGGTTTTAGTAAATTGTTGTTTAAAAAGGCTGAAAATAATGTTTCATCTTTATTTATATACGTTAGTGTTTATATATCCAATGGTGGA
>NW_027115129.1:205815-207094 GCF_000696795.3 Halyomorpha halys
TTTCTCTCTCTCTCTCTCTGAAATACAAAAAAAAACCAACCTCAATTCTCTAAAATAATTGTAAATAATTGATCAGTCATTATTAAGGCTTAATTAGGAGGCAGGTAAACCATATCGATCAGAGGCAGTACACCTCCCATCAACTATTGTTGGATTTTAATTTTCATTTATATACATATATATGTTCGTTGGTATACTAACAATACTTCCTGACGAAGTACTGCCTGCACTCCAGACCCTCCACGGGTTGTGACGGTGCAGTATTAATTTTATCGTAAAATGTACAAAAATTTAATTAACTGTTTAAAAACGCATCCAAACAAAATATGCAATTGCATAAAAATCCTGAATCTGATTATAATATAAAATATGAAATTTTTCTATCCTTATTACATTGAACCAATGTATATTATGTTTTTGATTTATGTATAGAACTAAATGAAAGTTGTTTTGTGTTTAATATCCTGTTTGTTTTCCACCTATTAAATTAAATATAGAATGTTTTCGCATAATTTTTTCATATCATTCTTTATTTTAGAAGTCTTATGTTAGTTATTTTTTTCTATTATGATTAATCAATAAAGTCTATCTATAGTAAACACAAGGGCCTTGAATGTTAAGTATTTCCCGCTTCCAATGAGCAACATATTTGCCGCACCTTGGCATTCACCCCGCGCAAACAATAATTGAACAATACCTTACATCTAAATATTTTTATTTTTCTGTTACTCTAAAAATTTGTATTTTAAAGTTTCTTCAGATAGGAATAACGTTATATAAATTTTCTTGGAGTAAAATTATAATACAATCAAGATCTCCAGTTTCCGTGTTCGAATTTTATATCTCTACTTTTGATTTTTTCTCTTTTATTTTATTTTTTTAATAATTTATTTATTGATATTTTCAACTTTATACACATATATACAACAAGTAAATTTGCTGTAGGTGACATAGTGACATGATACAAACATGTGGAGAATCTACCCACTGATAGAACTCCATTAACATTTCAGACGCCTAGGAGGATTATTAGGTAGTGAAGGAGAAGCCAGGTTAGAAACGAGTTGGTTTAGGTGGTTGGGAAGTTTTCCAAAGAAGGAATGTTATCTGGTTTTGGCCAAATCGGCAACATATTGGACATTGAGGTCATGATGGATGACTTGATTTGTGAAAAAGTAAGGAGCATTAAGGATTTTGGACTGTAAGGATTGGATTCGAGGGGAATTTGATGGTTTAGTGGAGCCCCAAAGCTCAACTCCGTATGTCCAGATAGGCCTTA
>NW_027115129.1:207174-209155 GCF_000696795.3 Halyomorpha halys
TCCAGATAGGCCTTATAATAGTCATGTAGATCAGTCTTTTGTAATGGATTGGCAATTTAGACCGTTTGTCTAGTAAGTGCTGTAATAGTCGGAATCGACGAGCAGTTTCTTTTCTTTTTAGTCTTGTATGAGGATTCCATGTCAGTCGTTTGTCGAGATTTAGTCTTAAGTAACGGATCTGTTCGACAGGAATAAGTGGGGTATTATTAAAGGATACTGTAGGGCAAAAGGTCATGGGTTTACGACGTAGGGTAAATGTAATTTGGAGGAATTTATTGGAATTAATTTTAATCCTCCAGTTTTGGCACCATTCTTCGAGGGTGGTGATGTGGGATTGGAGGGATTGGGACAATGTAAGGATCATTGTTCACTGACAATAGACATGTGACATCGGCATACGTGGTGAGGATAGTGCTAGGATGGGTTGGGATGTCAGCTGTGAAAACTGTATAAAGGATAGGACCAAGGATACTACCCTGAGGTACACCAGCAGACTGACGGAATAGGAATGAATAAGCGCCGTTGTAATTTACTTGAAATAATCTGTCGGAGAGATAAGAACGGATAATGAGGAAGTATGTCGGGGGTAGGAATTTACGGATCTTGTATAGCAGTCCTGGGTGCCAGACTCGATCAAATCTATTTTATTTATTCATAAAATTATTTAGTATTTTGTATTTATATATATTTAAAATGTTCAATTCCATGCCAATATCACAATGTTTCCTAAAATGCCACACAACATGTTTTTCCACTCAGTTAGCAGTAATACAAGAAGCACTACGTTTCTCACCCTGACCTATATTACACTTAGCGGAGTATCTTCGGTACAGGAGATTTATGGAGATGTGCATCTCCTCAGCTCGATACAATGGCTATATATCGATATATCAACGGTACAATTGAACTCATTATAAGGAATCGAGTATTTCTAATGATTTGAATTTCATCTTAATTAAGAATTAATTGTAAATATTACCTAAATAAAAAAAAATTAAGTCTGTACCGCTACAACCAATGAGAGACAGGAGTGCAGTACTTTGTACGGAAGCACTGTCTCTAGAACAACGGTTGTGCAAAGAGAGAGAGAGAGGCCTTAGATTTTTTTCATTTTAATTTAGGACTATGAATCCATTTCGGTTTCATTGTGAGTGAAAAATCTTATATTAAAATTGAATATTATGTTGAATAAGAAAAATCATTGGGTTATTTCATTTTCAGCTTTAATTTGAGTGCTAATAGACATCTGTACGTCAAATGGTTTTTGAGATCTAGATTTTTCAAAATAAATTCACTAACTACCGATCTTTTAGTACGTTCTCCATACAACATTTTTATGGAATGTTGCTTTTTAAAAAGCTATTTCTCGAAAACTATTTAACGTAAATAACTCAATTAGAGCTCATATTTTAGAAAATTTACTCTTCTTTAAATGAAGTTCTCTTAGGTTTTCTTGTGTTTTTCCTACTTTTTAAGATATAGAGCTCCGAATGAAGAATTAGTTTTCTTTATCACTTTGAAACAGCCGCCATTTTTCATTCCCTTACCTATACTTGGCAGACTCATCAAGATTAGATAGATTTTATTATATTTTTTTACATGTTCCTGGTCATTTCTTACAAACATGGGGGAGGAGAGGTTGAAGTTGTTAAGACCTACATCTCGGCTGCAGACGGTCTAATCTCGAGAACTGTTGCCGCGTGGTAACTATAGAGCTACAGTGGCAAGATAAGATCGCGATGATCTTACGAGCAAACTAAATGGCATGCGACCTTGCCCCCCGTGGCTTCGACTAATGACTGAGTGACGTATTGCCATCCAATGTCAAGAGAGCGAAGCGGATCCCAATACGACTCCACTTCCTCGTATCTATCTAAATCTAAATTGCTATCTTCACAGTTCTTAGAACAAAATCTTGCTATATTAAGTTGTTCGAGGTTAACCTTACGCTGTCACTATTAAACGAGAGAGAGAGAGCGGG
>NW_027115129.1:209755-211313 GCF_000696795.3 Halyomorpha halys
GAGTGACGTATTGCCATCCAATGTCAAGAGAGCGAAGCGGATCCCAATACGACTCCACTTCCTCGTATCTATCTAAATCTAAATTGCTATCTTCATAATTTTTTGAACATATATTTACTATAAGAACTTCTTCGAGGTTATCCTTAAGCTTTTACTATAAAACTAGAGAGAGAGCGGGGGGGGGGGGGGGGGGGGAGGGATAGAGAGAGAGAGAGAGGGAGAGAGAGAGGACCTTCATTATAACGCGACTCATAATAATGTATTGAAATAAAACAGTCTAAAAGGATATCTAATTATTCCCAAAAAATTATCAATATTATAAATAGCTACAAATATATTCCTAAAGCATCCAATTTTTGTTTATGGTAACTATATCTTTCGAAATCATATAACTATTTATTTTTTTTAATTTTTTTTTTTTAAATATATGCCCATTCTTGCTTCTAAATATCTTCAGTTTTATTCATTTATTGAAATTTACAAACTGTATGTATTAACATAATGTACATCAACACAATGGTATGATATCGACATTTAGAGAAACTAACCATTGGTAGCACTCTAATAATATTTCTACATTGCAAGGTCTCGAGGCCATATTCTTTTCTGGCGCCTTATTGTACAAGACCCTGACCACCAAAAAAATTATTTCAATCTAGTAATTTATTACTTTAATGAAAACTATGTTTAATTACTCTTCGAAATTGATGAGTCTACCAAGGGAAATAAAAAATAGCGGCTGTTACAAGATAAAATTTAATTTTTCATTCTGAGTTCCATATCTTCGAAACTACTGACAACACTTATTTTTTTTTTTTTTTTTATTGATAGATTTATTTATTGGTAGATATTACAATCTGCCACACAGTTGTGGGCAATAGATAATATTGATGAATGATCTCATACATACTAAAATAAAAAAAATAAAAAAGTAAAAAAAAAAATAAATAAAATAAAATACTGACAACACTAAAAATCTTAATAGAATATCATTTAAAGAAGAGTAAATTTACTAAAATATGAGCACTAAGAGATCTATTTATGTTCAATATTTACCGAGATATAATATTCAACAAGCAACAGTTCATACACAATACACTCAAAAATCAGTAGCTAGTGAATTCATTTTGAGAATCTTATATAAATAAAATTTTTCAAATGTCTTAAAAACTACTAATCCTATCAAGATAAACTACTTTACGGTACATCTTGAAGCTAAAAATCTTTAAAAAAACTGTTTCTTTTTGAAAAGCTATATCGGGAACTTTTGAACGTAAATAGCTCTATTATGGCTAATATTTTAAAAAATTTACTTTACTTTAAATGATGTTAGGTTGTCTAGTGTTGTTGGCAATTTTAAAGATATAGAGCTCAGAATGAAAAATTATATTTATTAAAGTTTTGAAACAGCCACCATTTTTTATTATCCCTACCTATACTTGGCAGACTTATCAATTTTCACCAGTAATTATGCATTGTTTTTATTAAAGTAATAAAAAATTGGGCTGAAATGACGTTTTTCTTCTCTTGTGATTTTCATTTACTAACAGAGCATTGT
>NW_027115129.1:212425-216321 GCF_000696795.3 Halyomorpha halys
TATATATGATGCAATTAAAATGAAGAAAGATTAAGGAAATAATAGACAGTTTCTCTCATATTTTGTTTATCGAACTCTCTTCCTTTAATTGATTACTTTTATCTACTAATAATATTAAATTGTATATGTACATTTGATTTTTAATGAAACCCCAATTTAATTTTTTTATTTGTTCATTACTTATAATTGTGTTTAATTAGATTTAGTTTATTTAGTGTATCTATTTATAACCTCAATTATAAAATTTCTTTAAAGCAATTTGGAAATTATAGATTTAGCACTTTATCTCTATATATTGTTAGAGTGATTTCTTACATAACATCAGTTGTATTTTTCTTGTTATTAGGAACTTCTAAGACTTTGAAATGAAAAATATTTTATTATTCTGGAACTAGGTCCCTGTAGGACGATTACAAAGGTAATTTTAATTTTATAATAATATTTATTGGCCATAAAATAGTGTGGCTACACTTTTTAATTTATCAGGTCTGTTCAACTTATTTATTTGGACAGCCCTGATGAAGCCCTGCAAAGTGGGGCAAAACGTCGGAAAATAAAATAGTTGTAAACTATTTTTATTTCTCTTTTGACCGCAACCCTGACCATCTCCCTATATATCAATTTTTACGGTCAACTATACATACATATATAGAATTTTTAATTTATCATTTATATACAGAGAAGAAAAAATAGATTAATTAAAAACTAACTGACTAAATAAAAAATCTAAACAAAAAATTTTTTAAAATTTATTTAATGTAATTTACAACTGTACAAAATAATGCAATAGGTAAATATGTAGTATGTTTCATATACACTTGAAAATCTTGGGAAGGAACCACCCATTGGTTCAAATTCAAACATTAATTTAAATTAGAAGGTCCCGTGGCCATCTTCTTTTCAGACGCTTCGGAGGATTATCAGGGATTGTTAAGGATGAAAGATTAAGACGCATATCTGTTTTGAGCCAAATCTGCAACGAATGGGATGTTAAGGTCTTTAGTTTATTTGTAACGTAATAAGGAGCATCAAGGATTTTGGATTGTAAGGATAGGATGCGGGAAGAATTTGATGGTTTGGTGGAGCCACAGAGCTCAATTCCATATGTCCAAATTGGTCTGATTATTGTAGTGTATACTAATTTTTTGTAGCGAATGGGAAGTTTAGAGCGTTTGTCAAGTAGGCGTTGTAGCAATCGAAATCTACGAGCAGTTTTTTGTCGTTTCAGTCTTGTATGTGGATTCCAAGTAAGTCTCTTGTCAAAATGGAGTCCTAAGTATCGAATCTGTTCAACAGGCGTTAGAGGAGTATTTAGAAAGGATACTGTAGGACAGGAGGGTAGAGAAACAAAAAGGTAATTACAAAATATTTACACTATTATAATAATAGATTAGGTTGGTGAAGCAAAAGGTGGTTAAGGACTTTGAGGAAATATATGTCAATATATTGATTATTATTTAGATAACTGTTGGTATCCTATATCCTATAATACTAAAAATATTTGCCACTGGTTAGAAAGATCAAAGATGACGGTAGGTGAGGGCTGGGACTGTGAGGCAAGGCACCTTTCTCCGGATCTCGCCTCAGCCTAAATCACTGATTTTCACAAGATGATTGCAAAGCGCATTTTTTGCCGGTAAATTGTTTTGCTCTAGTTTATAAAACGAGGAATTCTAAAGGATTTCAAACTAAAATTCTATATAACCTTCCACTGCCTCGTATATTACACGGCCATTTTTCCTACTTATTTTTTCAATAGTTTCTGTCTAACTGACTGGTTACTCGTATATAAACATAAGCGACGATCCTAGCGAATCCGTGAAACCCGAGGCTTTGATAATTTTAAGGAATACTATTTATAATCTATATTTTTTATTTAATTTTTTAATTGACATTTACAACTGTACTTAAAATAGCACAAGTAAATTTGAAGTGAGACCATAGTGGTCTCAAGACCAACTTCTTTTCAGGCTCCTCAGAGGATTGTCAGGAATGATAGTATCCTGTAATTGTACGAACTTTCTGTACAGATCTCTCGATTCTGCTTTCTAGGGTACCTGCCGCATATCAGTGTTATAGGCCGGTCTATCTCAGTTCGTTGATCAGTTATTGAGGTTATTGTGGAGCCGAGGTATTTGAAACTGTTTACTGTCGGGTAGGATTTCCCAACCACGCAGACAGTGGTTAGGGCGGATTTTTCGGCTTAAATCATATAATCTGTTTTATCTTCATTTACTTGCAAGCCAATTTCCTCTCCTAGTTTTATTAGAGCCTTTCTTTTCCTTCTTCGCTACTTCTTTAAACTGCCAATATACTTGAGATCCACAGAAGCTTTGTCCAGCAAGTCATGGAACGGCCCTGGAGGATTGATTCCATTATTTGACAAATTGCCCGGCGTATCATGAGAACCGAATCCGATACAGCAATATTAGCCGAAATCAGTTGTATGAATTTTTGCCAGAAAACTGTTTTTTATATATTTAACCCAAAACGTTTTGCTTAGAGCTGGACTGCTATCGTCCCAATAGGAGGTATAGTTTTTGTTTTGTTTTTTTAAATTATTAGATATGAAGAGACGCTTTTGTTTTACTGTTTTGTTCTATCGAATGCGATTAGCCCAGTTTGGGTATATTAGGGTTATTCAAGATCTTTGGTTTAACATGTTAAAGCGTGTTAAATGGAAAAACTCATGTTAAATCGAAAAAAAAATGCCTTCTTTTACCGTGGTAAAACGAAATAACATTTAACATAGCTGAGAGTCTGTTACTTGGTCTGTTAAATAGAGAATGACGTCACACAATAGACCAGTTGAGATCGCCGCCATTTTTGTTGTGAAAGCTCGTTTCTTTCGTGTGTTTGTGGTATTCATATCCCTGTTATTAAACCAGAATGGATAATTTTAATGATACATTTGAGAAAAAAAAAACAATGTAATTTCATTCTACTATCTGAAAATTTGTAAACGCTCGCCAGATAAAAATCTCACTATATGAACCATGTAATTATTCTTAGGCCCAGAATAAAGTTATTTTTTCATTTCATTTCATAAGCTAAACTTTCACACAAATTCCACTTTTCACTCACTCTACCCATGTTTTAATTAATTACTTAAATCAAAACTGAAGTAAACAATAACATGAGGGTCTGGAAGGAAGGTTATAAACATAAAGGCTTATACAACAAGTTGCTGAGAAAATCCGCTAGGGGCTCTTATGCATTTAACGTTTAACATGACTTCAAATAGGGCTGCTCACAATCTTATAGTTATAACATTTAACATGGTAAAACATTTAACACAACACCATGAATACCCCTACTGTTTGTTATTAGTTTATATAAACGATCTGTAACTCATCGTTTTTGTAAAATTACAACAATTGATTATCTATTTCATATATTTCACAGGCTAACTCTATTTGTACATTTGCCCCATTAAAAAATAAATAAATAATTATTATTATTATTATTACTTTCTAGGACTGTAATTTGTCCGCATACTCTAGGATTTTATGTTTCATAGATAACATTTTAATAACATAAAAAAAAAGAAACATAAATAATATAAAAAAAGGGTTGTTGATCTACTATATGTATAAAAAACTAAAAAAAAAATTAATTCAAATAAACACAAAACATCTACAGAAAAAGTCAAGTCAGATTCATTTTTAGCTTCTTCGATACTCTTATATACGATTAAAAGTTTCACTGGCCTTAAGAAGTCAATTTTAAATGTATCATTTTTTTTTTTAATTCTTGGAGAGATTTGTCGGGGGGTGCGGTCAGCAAAGAACAACATAAATAAACAAAACCATTGATAACAACAACATTTAGAGTAACATACAATTGAAAAGGAATAGTATACAAACAAATTTAGAATTATACAAAATATTGAATTA
>NW_027115129.1:216806-234893 GCF_000696795.3 Halyomorpha halys
GTTATCTCTTTTGTTCTATAGCCCTGATGAAGACCTGAAACTCAGGTCGAAACGTCGGCATAAAATAAATAAATATGGTTTTGTTTATTTGTGTTGTTCTTTGCTGACCGCAACCGACCCCCCGACAAACTTCTCCAATCATTAATCTACGGTCAACTATCTACACCTCATTTTTCTTAATTCATTTGATCTTGAAATTCTATCCAATGATATAACTCAGATTCAAAATATAAATAACAAATGAAACCGGGTGAAGATGGAGCAAGGGCAGAAACTAGTTTCTCAAGTCCGATGCAGCGTGGATCAGAAAAGGCAGAAGAATGTCACCTTCCACTTCTAATGTACTTTACGTAACCTATCTTCTCACCATCTTTCAAATGTAATATATAACAGTGACAAATTGGCTCTTAGTTATCAATTAGTAGCATGCAACATCTTGCACGTTCAATAACCGAATCCACAGCCCATGTGATCCGTATTGGTTGCAAAGTCAGTGCCATCTGTATAAAAACTTTTTATTATATTATTATTAAAAATTATTTTAAATAATCAATCAACTTTCATTTTAATATTCAATAAATAAGAAAGTAAGTAATAAAATAATTTTCATAGCATTCGTATGTGCAGAACGAAATACACTTCGATGTCTATGAGGCCAAAAGGAGAAAAAAGTCAGTTAATTCAGTCTAATTTTCTGTTACTTTAATGAAAAATATGTATAGTTATTACTCAAAATTAATGAGTATACCAAATATATTTTGGTATACAGTACCTAAAATGGTGGCTTTTTTAAAACGTGAAAAAAAAAATTAATTTTAAATTCAGAGTTAAACTTCCAATCCATTACAAAAGACTGATCTACATGACTGTTATAAGGCCTATCTGGTCATACGGAGTTGAGAAATGGGGCTCCACTAAACCATCGAATTCCTCTCGAATCCAATCCTTACAGTCCAAAATCCTTCTTAAAATCCTTAATGCGCCTTACTTTGTCACAAATCAAATCTTCCTTCAGGACCTCAATGTCCCATATATTGCCGATTTGGCCAGAACCAGATACCATTCCTTCCATGATAAACTTCTCAACCACCCAGATTCACATGTTTCTAACCTGGCTTCTCCTTCATTAGCTAATAATCCTCCTAGGCGTCTGAAAAGAAGATGGCCTCGAGATCTTCTCCTCTAGAAATGTTATTGGAGTTCTATCAATGGTTAGATTCTCCACATGTTTGTATCATGTCATAATATCACTTGCAGAAAATTTACTTGATGTGTATATATGTATACAGTTGTAAATAACAATAAATAAATTATTTAAAAAATGATTACAATTACAATTACTAAAATTAATAAATCAGCCAAGTATAGGTAAGGATAATAAAAAATGGTGCCTGTTTCAAAATGCTAAAAATAATTAATTTTTCATTCGGAGTTACATATCTTTAAAACTACCTAAAACACTAAAAAACCTAATAAAACATCATTTAAAGAAGAGCAACTTCACTAAAATATGAGCCCTAAAAGATTATTTATGTTCTATAGTTCCCGAGATATACTTTTAAAAAAGCAACATAAAGTAATGATTGAAAAATCAATAATTGGTGAATTTATTTCGGGAAAATTATATCAGAAATCATGAGACTTACAGATGTCTATAACCACTCAAATTAAACTAGTTTAATGTACTATATTGTAGTTTATAACTGATAAAATAAAATAAATTTCATCCAATCTCAAAACAATCTATATTTCTTTATTCGTCCAACGTTTCGGCCAATGCGGCCAGTCTCGAGGGCTACCTTAATTCCATATCCATATCAATTTAAAAAAAAAGTTTATGCAGGGTATTCTTTTGAGATCAATTATTTGAGTCAAAATCACCCTATTTTGTCAATTATTTACATTAAATAAAAATAATGGTATTCATGGTAAAATACATGAATAAAAAATGGTGGCTGTTTCAAAACGTTAAAATAATAATAATTTTTCTTTCAGTGGCCTACAACTTTAAATTACCAACAACAAATCTAAGACAACATCATTTAAAGTAGAGTAAATTTGGTATGTAAATGTAAGCCCTAAAAGAGCTATTTACGTTCAACAGTTCCCGAGATATAGCTTTTTAAAAAGCAACATTTCTTAAAAATCTATTGAATGATCAGTAGTTAGTTAATTTAAATTGAAAAACCTATATCTCGAAAACCATTCTACGCACAGATGTCTATTAGTACTCAAATTAAAGCTTAAGTTTAATGGACTATAAACCAGTCTATGACCGTTGTCGAATATCATAAAAACTACTACTCCTACAAAGATAAAGGTTATAAACTAATTTATAGTAAATTTAACTAGATTTAATTTGAGCGCTAGCAGACATCTGTACGTCCAATGATTTTTGAAATAAAGTTTTTCATAAATCAATTTATTTGAGAAGAGAGAACCCTCCTTCCGTAATCACATTCACATCACAACCAACCTTCAAGCTCCATATAACCAAACAAGTAAAATATAATCTTCATCAATTAGTGTAATGAAACCAAAACTATCACTAACCAACTAACCATATTGTAACTATTTTGTTCAAACCGTCCAGCAAATTGTTTCAGAAAACTTATTATTACATTTTAAAAGCCTATGATATCAATTTATTATAAATACAGTCTACTCCATCATTACCAATAGTTCTTTATTCAAACCAGCCATACCAGCACATAATAATTAATTTGGGTAATATCCCCCAACTTTTACTCCGGGCAATACCTAAATTAAACACAATGAATACAGAAAATAAAATATAAACAGAATGAAAGAATGGAATCAATAAAATTTTCCACTTCTCTCATCACTTTATTTTATTAGAAATTCTTGCCGAAACGTTGGCACAGTTATTTTAACCGCACCCCCAACCATCTTCTCCTCGTAAGACATCCACGGTCAACAATCTCTCATGAGTAGAATTAAATAGTTGGAAATCGAAAACTTCAATGGCTGCAATGAATTAATACACGAAGACTATTTCACGTTTCCGAGTGCAATGGACAAACAATCCTAATGAGGGATAACACCCGCCCATTAGAACCAATGGGATCATTATTGCCAATTATCTTCACTGTGATTGGACGGTTCAGATTTTCCATTACGAACAGCGTTAGGTAACTAAGCGGGGAACAAACCAATAAGCTTCCATTATTAGCTCATTTCTATGCGGAAATACCATTTCATTCGAATTAAAACATTTTTAAAAATATATTCTAGTATTGCAAAAATTATTTTCAATGAGGTATAGATAGTTGACCGTAGATTAATGATTGGACAAGATTGTCGGGGGTTGCGGTCAGGAAAGAACAACATAAATAAACAAAACCATATTTATTTATTTTATGCCGACGTTTCGACCTGAATATCAGGTCTTCATCAGGGCTATAGAACAAAAGAGATAACAAAAGCATTTAGAGAAACATACAATTGAAAAGGAATAGTATTTAATCAAGTTTAGAATTATACAAAATATTGAATTAAATCATAAATGATAAAAAACAGAGACAGATGAAATATAATATCATGTAGGTAAGAAGATATGTAAATATAAGATATGCAAGTAGTTTATAGAAAACTGAAAAAATAAATAAATAAATTGAATCTACAAATTGAACACTATGACAGACAATGAAAAATAGTGAGTGGCTTATATCTGAATTACAGTTCAATTATTTTCATTTATTCTAATTTGTTTCTAAATAAAAAGGTTTTAGTGATCACCGTGTAATATTTTTTACTGCGAATGATATTTTTATTGCGAAAAAAGGAACAAATGAAATAGGTTATCCACATTCAATCATCCAGGCATTAAGTGTCATACCCACACTTTATAATAATAATCTGTTTAGATATATGTATCGATTAATAACCGTCAGTGCTTATCGATTAACAGTAATATAATCTTTATAATAGGAGACAGGGGGGTACCCTCTTAGTAATATAAACGTAACAATAATGGACTTAACATAATTAAATATCCTACATATAAAAATAATATCTAATATACTAATGTTTAGTCCATTATGTTGGCCTGCTATGAACGCCCAACGAAGCAATTCATACAAATTGATTGCTTTCTTGTAGGAAATTTAATGTAAATTCCGTAAATTTCAACAATAGTTAAGGATATTGACGAAGATGGTCAAGCTTGCGGTCAAAAGAGAAATAAAAATAGTTAACAAAAATTTATTTTCCGACGTTTCGCCCCACTTTGTAGAGCCTCATCAGGTTTGTTCAAGTTGATTGCTTTAGCGACATTGATATGAGACCTATCAAGTCCTCTGAATCCTCCTATAAAGTCGCCAAAGCTATCAACTTGAACATCCCAAATGAAGCCCTGCAAAGTGGGGCGAAACGTTGGAATATAAATAGTTGTGAACTATTTTTGTTTCTCTTTTGACCGCAACCCTGACCATCATCTTCATTATTTTAAATTATACGGTCAATTATTTATATATAATAGTAGGAATGTTTGGAATTGTTTAGTTTTACTAGAGTATAAGGGGGTAATACGTGCTGTTTTTTTAATCCTTTAAAAATCATATTTCAGCAATTGAGAAAGGAAGAGATTGGTAATACTGAGCTAAATATTCGGGATTAACTCTTCCACAAACAATTATATAATAATAATATGATTAATTTAATATTATATGATAATAATAAAAGCCTTAGCAAACCCAAAGGTTCGATGACGATGCCAAGCATCGTACTGTAAATACATCTGCCTAGAGAAGCCCCTCAAAATCCAAATTTATTGTCTTAACGCAATCGTCCCATATACGTTTCGTTATACCCTCAGGACGTTACTCGTCGGTTCAGTGTTTATTAACCTTTTAGGGATTCTCTCGTTACTTAGCTCTATAACCTTACACGCTCATCTTATTCGCCGCAATGCTATAACCTGAATTATATTTATTATACGGAGTACCGTATCTCAATTCTAGGGCTGTCCGTAGCTCAGTTGGTTTAGGCGCAGAGCTTAGCAATTTGAGAACGGAGGCAATGCTTTTTCCATGAAGTGGTCCCACAAAATGAAAAACTTGACCCCCCACCATGGTTAGAATAGGTTGATCACATCTAGATAAGCCCCCTTATTTCAGCGTTGTATGACCTTATAAATTTTCCGATCTACTCCTTTTTTGATTTGAATATTTTTTAATAATACTTTATTTTCAAAAACCTTAAGGCGCTGTTCCTTCCTTAGTGTAAAAGACCACATTTCCCATCCGTGGAACTATTGGAAGAATAATAGTTTTATAAATTCTAATTTTTAAGTTTTTGAATAGAAGCAATCCTAAATTCAAAAATAAATAAAATTTAATCTTACTTTTATTTTCTCATAAATTCCGTTTATATAGTTACCACAGAGAGTAAATACTCGGTTCAAATGTATTTCCTGCTATATCTATATCACCGAAATTGTTTTCGGTTCTGTTTCTGCTTATCTTTGTCTGAAGGTATCTTAGAAATCTTTAGTTCGTCGAACATCTCTCTAGTCATGGATCTTCCTCGGGTATAAACCAGAAACCATTACAGTTATTTAATTGATAAATAAAGTAAAACGAAATAGGGATTCAGGAACTAACAATAATCGAGATATATTTACTAAGACTTCAAAAAGCATACTTAAGGTATATTTGCGCATTATACTTGAAAAGGCTGCAAGTGTGTGTCTTATCTTGGAGAATGTTTGTTGAAAGAATTCACAACACTTTCGGCTGTGAAAAAAACATTTTATATTTGCTATCAGCTAACAGTAAACTATTTTACCATAGCTTAAGATATTTCAGAATCCCAAAAGCGAGGCCAAAATGAGAGCTATTATATAATTGCAGTTTTGAAAGGCTTACAATAAATGTACTTACGTATTCATAAATTTACTCGAACGAATAATTTGAGACACTTACCTGTAACAGAAAATAACAATTATTATTCATTTATTGCACAAAAATTATTATAAAATTTATTTATTCTTATTTACAACTGCATAAAAATGTATACAACAAGTAAATTTGCTGTTAGTGATAAAGTAACATGATAAAAACATATGGAGAATCTACCCATTGATAGAACTCCAATAAAAAGTTTTTAAAAAAAATTATTTTTTAAAAACTTCAAACTGTAAAATTTGCAATAAAATATATAATAAAAAATAAATAAAAGTAGTAATGTACATTAATATTTTTGAATTGTTTTCACATCATTTATCCTAATACTTTCAGTAATACGAACTTTTTAATATTACGAACCTCCCCTTCCTGTAGCAATTATTTCGGATTACCAAGATTATACTAAATAAATTAAATGATAAGAAATAGAAGAGAAAACAAATATAAATAAAATAGAATTTAAACTTAAGGTAAAATAACATCTTAAACAAAATCATTCCTGTTTGCACTACTTATATTCAACATGGGGAACTCCGAACCGATAGTACAAGAACCCAAAAGGAGAAAGAAGTCAGTTATTTCACCTCAATTTTTTATTACTGTAAAGAAAACTATGTATAATTACTAGTAAAAACTGATGAGTCCGTCAAGTATAGGTAGGGGAATAAAAAATGGTGGCTATTTCAAAACGTTAAAATAATTAATTTTTCTTTCAGTGCCCTATAACTATAAATTACCAACAACAACAGAAAATCTAAGACAACATTATTTAAAGTAGAGTAAATTTGCTAAAATGTAAGTCCTAATAGAGCTATTTACGTTCAATAGTTCTCGAGATATAGCTTTTTAAAAAGCAACATTTCTTAAAAATCTGCTGAATGATCAGTAGTTGCTTAATTTATATTGAAAAATCTATACCTGGAAAACTGATGTCTATTAGTACTTAAATTAAAGCTAGTTTAATGGACTATAAACTAGTCTATGACCGTTGTCGAATATCATAAAATGTAAAATATCATAAAAACTACTACTCCTACAAAGATAAAGGTTATAAACTGCTTTATAGTAAATTTAACTAGCATTAATTTGAGCGCTAGCAGACATCTGTACGTCCAATGATTTTTGAAATAAAGTTTTTCCTAAATCAAACTTATTGTTCGAACAACTATAAATCAATTTATTTTAGAAACTATCATGAAAACTACTCTTCCTACGAAGGTAAAATTCATAACGAAAGAAGGCTACTTTATAGCTCTTTAAACTAGCTTTAATTTGAGTGCTGATAGGCATCTGTACGTCACATAGTTCCTGAGATATAGATTTCTCAAAATAAATTAGCTAAATACTAATCTTTCAGTACATTTTTAAGAAATGTTGCTTTTTAAAAAGCTATATCTCGAGAACTATTGGACGTAAATAACTCAATTAGGGCTCATATTTTAGCAAATTTACTCTTCTTTAAATGATGTTTTCTTAGGTTTTCTTGTGTTGTTCCTACGTTTTAAGATATAGAGCTCCGAATGAAAAAGTAGTTATTTTTATCGCTTTGAAACAGCCGCCATTTTTATTACCCTTACCTATACTTGGCAGAGTCATCAATTTTGACCATTAATTATACATAGTTTTCATTAAAGTAATCAGAAATTGGGGTAAGATAACTGCCTTTTTTTCTCCTCTTGGGCTCTTGTACTACATGGTTAGAATACGTTGATCACCGCTTTATTACCCCTTCCTCCCCGTATGTCAAAAATGACCAGAAAGGTAATAAAAAAGCATATTGATAGACACTTACGTACCTACTTACAATACACCGAGTTTTAAGAAGTAATTTAATTTAATAGTAAGTAAGTAATAAAGTAATTTAATAACTCTTCTTTAAATAATATTCTTTTAGATTTTCTAGTGTTGTTGGTAGTTTTTAAGATATAGAGTTCCGAATGAATAATTAATTATTTTTAACATTTTGAAATAGAGACCGTTTTTTATTATCCTTACCTATACTTGGCTGATTTATTAATTTTAATAATTATATATATTTTCATTAAAGTAACCGTAAATTGGGGTTAAATAAAACTGCCTTTTTTTTCTTATCGGCTCTTGTACTTCGAGCTCAACTCCCCCACTTTTGGAGGAACTCCTGGTGATTCTATCTTAACCACGCCAATGATTTATTTTTATTTATTTGTTATTTTAAACGACAAAAAATAAAATGATATCTCGTTTTAAGTCACGTATACTTATCTCAGACTTAATGTAACAGTACTGCGGCGACAAATATCTTACAGTAAATGATTGGAGTGGCTGCAATAGTTCCTGGATTTACTGATAACTGTTAGAGTATGAACAGAATGTAAACAGGTATATATATTTATACATAGATAGTAGATACACAATAATAATATGTATATATCAATAGCAGATACACAAACTAGATGTTGTTACATAAACATTAACTAGCATTCTCTACTCTCTTACATAACTGTGCAATGTATGCCTGAATCGAACTAGGGTGTGTTGTACAATCTTTACAACACCATGATTGTATCGTACTATATCATGGGTTTATACGAACAAATGATCACGCACCCCCAATAAAAAAAACAAACAGGACAATAAATTCAAGTTATTATTTTTGAGCTTTAAAATTATTTTTAGTTCATTGGCTCATTCTTACTGTCTCATTTCATGCCTTAAAAATTAGACATCCTCATACAAAACTAAAAAGGCAAGAAACTGCCCGTCGATTCCGACTATTAAAACATTTACTAGACAAACGGTCTAAACTGTCAATCCATTACAAAAGACTGATCTACATGACTATTATAAGGCCTATTTAATCCTTACAGTCCAAAATCCTTAATGCTCCTTACTTTGGCACAAATCAAGTCATCTATCAGGACCTCAATGTCCCATATATTGCCGATTTGGCCAGAATCAGATATCATTCCTTCCATGATAAACTTCCCAACCAACCAAATCCACTTGTTCCTAACCTGGCTTCTCCTTCATTACCTAATAATCCTCCTAGGCGTCTGAAAAGAAGATGGCCTCCGCTAGAAATGTTATTGGAGTTCTATCAATGGATAAAGTCTCCACATGTTTGTATCATGTGACTATCACCTATAGCAAATTTACTTGTTGTATATATTTTTATAGAGTTGTAAATAACAATAAATAAATTATAAAAAAAAAAATTGACGAGATGCTTAACAGTCATACAACTTGTCAAATGTTATTTAATCTTTAAAAAAAGGTTTAACGCATGTAAGAAGCCGGATTTAGTCCTGACGGCCTACAGTAAACGCGTTCGCATAAATGAAGCAAGAATAATTTTATACAAAGGCAGAGTCAAATGGAACGAAAAATCGTTAGCATTTATTTGCAGACGTTTCGCCCCACTATGCAGGGCTTCAATGTTAAAAAGACTAATGTAAATTTAATAAAATAAGATCTCTCTCTCTCTCTCTCTCATGTCATATCGCACCTTTAGGACTTACCCAATGTCGAGGTGAGAAATATTACAATGCATCGATTAATAATCATACAGCATAAATCGAACTGCTCTGAAATATGCATGCCTCATAGTTGCGTAATGTAGAGCTCGTACGCCGGAGCGGTCTTGGGCAAGGCGAGGTACATTCTGTATTCCAAAGAGGTTCGAGTACGCTGTATAAACTTAATAATCAGGGATTAGATATAGCTAATAGTTGGTGGCCAAGGTAGTCTTCAAGGAGAAATTGGCGGCTCCGGTACCCACTTTCGTCACTAATATCCAATTATATAATCTGCGGCACTTAGTGCTTCATAAAATGAAGTTTTACGTCATTAAATTGAAGCGGATGTAGAGACGTTGAAAGCCTGGATTCGTAAGATAATGCGCTAGCTACGTGAGCATTTTATCTTAAAGGGGATCTGAAACACGTCAATCTATCTAGGTGAAGTGATATTTCTCCTGTTTACGTTGTTCTTTCAACAGTTTTATAGAGGGCGCAATTGATAGCCTCAAAAATATATAAAGGTACAAACTATGACTGCTATCTTGATTCACCAGTGCAACTTAACCTCAATGGCTCTTTTTAATTGTCCAGTTCTTTAATTCTCAATTTTGAATTGTCTCTCTAATAGTTTATACTATTAGAGAGACAATTCTAATACTTTACACCTGAGACAATTCTAATAGTACTACTAATTCACCTGAGCAACAACCTCCCGACGGCACCCTCTACAATGGAGCTCTCTCCCATTTATCCGTCTGCTAAGCTGAGAATGCAGAAAGCTGAGGAAGCTGAGAATGCTTTAAGACAAAGTGACAATATGTGATAATTTTAAGACTCATAATACTATGCTCAGGTGAAAATTACGAGTACTAATCTTTCCCTCCTCTACGACACAACCCCTGATGAAGACCTGAAACTCAGAGGTCGAAACGTCGGCATAAAATAAATAAATATGGTTTTGTTTATTTATGTTGTTCTTTGCTGACCGCACCCCCCGACAAACTTCTTCAAGCACTAATAGTTTATATTTATTTATTTTTCAGAATTAATAAAAATATAAGATGATAAAATATTTGTAACAACAAACAAAATTGGAAGTGCCGAAAAGATGGTCGGGGGGTGCGGTTGGCAAATAATCACAAATAAACAAAAACTACTAATTTATGCTAACTTTTTGACCTGAATTTCATCATCAGGGCTGAAAAACAGATAACCACCACTAAGAGTATCATAAAAATAAAAGAACGTCATGAATCGGCGCGACAACCCATTACTGGGTCCTGTCCTTCTCAAGCAGATTCCACCAGTTTATTCTGTTAAGAGCAGCTGCTCTCCAATTCCTCACTCCTAGCAGGGTCCTTCAATCCTCTCCAACACCATCCAACCATCGAAGCGGCCCCTCGGCCGTGTTCCATGTAGGCGCTCATTGAGAAGTTTATTTGATATATCATCAGTTCCCATCTTGCCCAGTGCAGCCTACCAATTCTTCCAGCATGAGGCTCACCAGTTAACAAGTAGACTTCCCTATTCGTGTGTCTTCTCCAAGCTGAACCGTCCTTTACTGGGCCGTAGATGCGCCTGAGTATCTTTCTGTCCAACGCTTGAGGATCCCTTTCATCTGCCTTCGAAAGTGCCCTGTTTCTGAGGTGTACTGCAGCACTGGTCGAATTAACGTTTTATACAATCTAGTTTTTGTAGATCTTGATACAGAGCTACTACCAAAGTGCCGACGCAGTCCAAAAAAACACCTATTGGCCGATGCTATTCGTCTCCTTATCTCGGCCGAAACGTCATTGGGGACATTAACTTGTGATCCGAGGTACACAAACTCCTCAACTCGTTCGAAAGAGTAAGGCCCAACTTGGACAAAATCTTCATCGAAACCTCTTTCTTAACCAGATATCCAATAATTACCCATAATAATATAACCACATTATCCCAATAATGTCGATATCATTTTCATGATGTCGCTTTCTTATGAAAAATAAAAGAACACATTTAGAAAAATACATAGCGATGAATTAAATAGAGAAATGGTTGGTTAATAACAACAGAAGTAGATAGTAGTGGATTGATAACAATAGGAGATGAAATATAAATATTATAGAAGTAAGAAGGTATGTGTAAGATAAGATATGATACAACTCTTTATTTCTTGGAGAAGTTTGTCGGGGGGTGCGGTCAGCAAAGAACAACATAAATAAACAAAACCATATTTACTGACAGTCAGTTACAACCTGCCTTCTACGCCACAAGCTCTGATGAAGACCTGCAACTCAGGTCGAAACGTCGGCATAAAATAAATAAATATGGTTTTGTTTATTTATGTTGTTCTTTGCTGACCGCACCCCCCGACAAACTTCTCCAAGCATTAATCTACGGTCAACTATCTACTCCTCATTAATTTTTATTTCCCATTCTCCATATTTCTTCTCCCTTGTTCCTTCCTTTTTAATTTTTTTTTTCAGATATTATATTTATTTTAGCTATTTTTTTGTATTCATCAATATAACTGTAAAATTTGTTTACATATCTATATAAATATCTTCTTACTTCTATTTTTATTGATAAACTATTTTCTATTTAATTCGTTATGTATTTTACCAAAATCGTTTATTATTTTCTTTTCTTTTTATATTTCTCTTAGTGCTGGCTGTTATCTCTTTTCTGTTTTGTAACCCTGATGAAGATTTGGAGTATTTTTTCTTGTTTAACCTTTAAATATATAAATAATTATTGTTAGTTATATCTATTTAATTCTGACTGGCAGTTTTGATAAGTTCATTTTGAGCCCTCCCTGCCGCCACATAATATATATGTTATGATCTAGAAATAACGAAACAGTTATTCAAATGAGATAATTATTCGAGAAAATATAACTTATTAATGTTTTAAGGCGAAGCTTGGTACGTCATTGTTTACCAGCAGCTTTTAAGTGCGTCATAGTGTTATATTCTGCAGAAGAACTCATTTCTCTTTTATGTTAAGTAACGCTTCGAGCTGTGATCATCTCTTTAATAGATCTCTATGACTCCTAATAATGATTCAAACTGAGCCAATCACTTGAAATAACGTGTCGTTAAATTTTTTTTTTACAACTGTATACATATATACACATCAAGTAAATTTGCTGTAAATGATACTATGACATGATAAAAACATGTGGAGAATCTACCCATTGATTGAACTCCAAAAACATTTCTAGAGGAGAAGATCTCGAGGCCATCTTCTTTTCAGACGCCTAGGAGGATTATTAGGTAGTGAAGGAGAAACCAGGTTAGAAACGAGTTGGTTTGGGTGGTTGGGAAGTTTATTATGGAAGGGGATTGGTATCTGGTTCTGGCCAAATCGGCAACATAGGTGACATTTAGATTTGTGACAAAGTAAGGAGCATTAAGGATTTTACCAAGGAATTTGGACTGTAAGGATTGGATTCGAGAGGAATTAGATGGTTCAGTGGAGCCCCATAGCTCAACTCCATATGTCCAAATAGTCATTTATATCAGTCTTTTGTAATGGATTGGAAGTTTGGACCGTTTGTGTAGTAAATGTTTTAAAAGTCGGAATCGACGAGCAGTTTCCTGTCTTTTCAGTCTTGTATGAGGATCCCATTTCAGTCGTTTGTCCAGATTTAGTCCTAAGTAAGGGATCTGTTCAACAGGAATGAGTGGGTTATTATTAAGAGATACTGTAGGGCAAGACGAAGGTTTACGACGAAGGGTAAATGTGATTTGGTGAGATTTATTTATTTATATTACGAGACCTTTATCGTCTAAATAATATAAAATACTAGAAAATAAAACACATCTACCTAAATAGAACATAAATATTGAAAGAACATAGTTGACCATACGAAGTAGATTGTAGGAAGTTAGTCCGGCTGGCGGTCAATAAAGCTATCAAAATAGTAAAAGAAAACTATTTATATATGAAGAAGATGGTCAGGGTTGCGGTAAAAAGAAAGAACAAATAGTTTAAAATTATTTTAGTGTCCGACGTTTCGCCCCACTTCATCAGGGCTAAAAAGATACAAAAAAAAAAGAAAACTAAGAACATTACAACAATAAGATACAATAAAGTAATTTAAGCTAGAACGTAAGAATAAAGTGATAAGAAATTACATATAAATAAAAGGAAGGAAGACATAAAATAGTATCAGTATAAAATAAACTTGAATAAACAATGATAAGAATAAAAAATAAGTAACAATGGCGAGAGTAAATTTTTTTTTTAAATACGTAAAATATAGAGTTAAAAAAGTACAGGAGATGTGCATAAAACAAAAACAATGGGGGAAAAAAAAAGAAAGTAGAGATTAAATGACGTCTTGAAAGAATAAATATAAATAACTATTTATTGTTAACAAACATTTCAAAACAATTTTTATTTTTATTTTGTTTATAGAAAGAAATAAAATCAGCAATATAAGGAATCCCGTTCCCTCATACAGAATTTAACATCATTCTCTACTTCAAACATTTATATAAAATTTGAAAATTGTCCGCTGGGAGGAGTGTCCGTTAGGTGAGGTTTCGCTTCGTAACAACACGTTCTAAGTCGCAGACAAAGGATCCCAGAGCTAAGAGATTATATTGTTATGTTATCTAACTCAGATTACAGGATAATTTATACATAATAAAGACTTAAAGTATTTTCTTTATGAAAAAAAGTGCCTTCGTATTTTGAAAAATACGTTCAATGATTTATATATAAAATCTAATTTTATTTTTTATTCGAATATTACAGCACTTACTAGACAAAGGGTCTAAATTGCAAACCCATTACAAAAGGCTAATCTACATGACTATAATAAGGCCTATTTGGACAATCCTTACAGACCAAAATCCTTTAATGTCATAAATCAAGTCATCCATCCTTTAATGTTCCATCTGTTCCCAATTTCGCCAGGATCTGGTATCAATCCTTCCATGATAAACTTCCCAAACATCCAAACCAACTTGTTTCCAACCTGGCTTCAACTTCCATATCTAGTAATCCCTCTAGGCGTTTGAAAAGAAAAATTCTTCTCTAGTAACGTTATTGGATTCATATTAATGGATAGATTGTTCATATGCTTATATCATGTCATTTTACCTAATAGCAAATTTACTAATTGCATACAGTTGTAAATAACAATAAATAAATTATTTGAAAAAATTGTATTCAAATATTTGAAAATAATGAACTATAGTGATAATAGTTTTAACTATTTAACATAATGATCCTTCCATTGTATCCCAATCCCACATCACCACCCTTGAAGAATGGTGCCAAAACTGGAGGATTAAAATAAATTCCAATAAATCTTCCAGTTTTGGCACCATTGTTACCTCACTTAACGAATACTCCTCCCAGCGGACAATTTTCCAATTTTATATAAATGTTTGAAGTAGAGAATGATGTTAAATTCTGTATGAGGGAACGGGATTCGTTATATTGCTGATTTTATTTATTTCTATAAACATAAAAATTGTTTTGAAATGTTTTTATTTTAATGTTGCTTAACAATAAATAGTTATTTTTATTTATTGTTTCAAGACGTTTATTATCTCTACTTATTCCCCCCCCCCTGCGTAGTTTTTGTTTTATGTACATCTCCTGTACTTTTTTAACTCGTATTTTTATTTATTATACGTATTTTTAAAAAATTTTTACTGTAGCCATTTTTACTTATTTTTTATTCTTATCATTGAGTATTCAAGTTTATTTTATACTGATACTATTTTATATCTTCCTTCCTTTTATTTATATGTAATTTCTTATCACTTTATTCTTACATAATATTTATCCTAGCTTAAATTACCTTATTGTTGTAATATTCTTAGTTTTTTTTGTATCTTATTAGCCCTGATGAAGCCTTGCAAAGTGTGGCGAAACGTCGGACACTAAATTATTTTTAACTATTTGTTATTTTTTTTTTTACCGCAACCCTGACCATCTTCTTATATTTAAATATTTACGGTCAACTATATATACATATATAGAAATAATTAGTTATTGACTGCAAGCTAGAAAATGAAAATTAAATCGATTATTAGTATCGATTAATATCGCGAATCGATTTATTTTAACTTTTCGGATTTCTGACCTATTGGGTCCTCTATACATGTTTTCGGAGGTGCTGAATGTGAAAATCAAATAGAGTTTAAGATATTGTGCTTGCGTATCGATTTAATTCAACTTTGCGAATTTAGAACATATTGCGAAAGTTAAAATGAACTGACTCAGAACTAAGTGATAAAAAAAAATCGCGTTCATGTTCATTTTTAATATCTCCGAAAACATACATAGGGATCCCAACATGTCAGAAACCCGAAAAGTTAAAATAAATCGACACGCAGACGCGTTATCTTAATAATCGATTTAATTTTTATTTTGACCACCTCTAAAAACACATATAAGGATCTTAATATGTCAGAAATCTGAAAAGTTAAAGCTCTTTTTTTTGTATCTTATTAGCCCTGATGAAGCCCTGCAAAGTGGGGCGAAACGTTGGAAAATAAATAGTTTTAAACTATTTCTACTTTTTTTTTACCGCAACCCTGACCATCTTCTTATATATAAATAGTTCTCTTTTACTATTTTGATTGCTTTATTGACCGCCAGACTAATAATTATACAGAGTTTTCATTAAAATAATAAAACATTGGGGTGAAATAACAGATTTTCTCCTCTTGGACTTCTTTTACTATATAAAGGAGCCTTATAAATCGGATACTAAATCATTAGTAATCTTGAAGGATGACCTACTGAAATTTATCAAACTGATTGATTGTGACTGACAGCCTATTGACAGATTGCAATGACTGTATTTATTAATTTAATCTTATGTAAAATTGTTTTTTTTTTTTTTTTTTTACTATCTTACCGGTTTGAGGCTAGAAATTATTTGTGACTGGATTACCTTTTCGATGCGCAGTTTTCAACTTAATAGCTTGTTTCGTTTTGTTAAAAGGCGTAAAACCTATTTTACATTTTTTTTAAAAGCCTGTTGAACAGATTCGATGCTTAGGACTCCATCTTGACAAGAGACTTACTTGGAATCCACACACAAGTCTGAAACGACAAGAAACTGCTCGTAGACTCCGATTGGTACAACACTTACTTGACAAACGCTCTAAATCTTCTCATTCACTACAAAAAATTAGTATACACTACAATAATCAGACCAATTTGGACATATGGAATTGAGCTCTGGGGCTCCACCAAACCATCAAATTCCTCCCGCATCCAATCGTTACAATCCAAAATCCTTGATGCTCCTTATTACATCACAAATAAACTCATTCACAAAGACCTTAACATCCCATTCGTTGCAGGTTTGACCCAAAACAGATATGCGTCTTTTCATTCCAAACTCCTTAACCATCCTAACCCATTAATTATTAATCTTTCATCCTTAAGAATCCCTGATAATTCTCCGAGGCGTCTAAAAAGATGATGGCCACGGGACCTTCTAATTTAAATTAATGTTTGAAGTACCACCAATGGGTAGTTCCTTCCTAAGATTTTCAAGTGTATATGAAACATAAAACATATTTACTTATTGTATTATTTTGTACAGTTGTAAATTACATTAAATAAATAAATAAGAAAAACAAAAACATTTTTTTTAAAACATTATTGAATTAAAATAAAATACATAATATTGGATAGAATAAATTACATATTATTGAAGTACATGAAATACATATCATTGATTTATATTTAAACTAATATATGTTAAGTTCTTTTGTGTTTATATCTACGGGTTGTAGTTTTAGTATAATTTCCTATTTCTCTGATTAGAGGGTTTAATGAGTTGGAGCAAGACTGGAAGAAATTATATCAGTTTATATATGTGATCCTCTACGGTGTCTATATTTAATACAGAGTACATTTTCGATATTCTAGTGTAATATGGATAATTATTAATGATTCTGGGAATTTGTTTTGAAATATCTGTATTTTCTAATATTGTTTGAACTAGCAAAGCTCCACATGAGTCTTAGTACTGCTTTATATAGTATCAGTTTATTTATGCTGGATAATTTTGATTTTTTATTAAAGTATGGATATACTGGAAGATTATTGATTGACCGTGTGTATAGATGAATCGAATATGGTCCGGGTGCGGTAAAAAAAAAACAAATAGTACATAATTATACTATTTTATTGAGCCAACGTTTCGCCCCACGTTGCGGGGCTTCGTCAGGGCTAAAAAAGATACAAACACTATAGTTACAAAAAAGAAAAACATAAGTGTAAAATAACAGGGGTATAAAATGAAAAGTAAGATATAATAAGAAAAATTAGTTGTAAATAGTAAATGAAAAGGGTAATAGTAACAGATAGCTAAGAGAAGAAATATTAAAGAAAGTACAAAATAGATAGATGAAAAAAGAAAAAAAAAAAACACCTGACGTGTTTAGTGTTGACGTGTAGTGCTAATGACCACTAATGACTCTTTAAGGGTATTCATGATGTTGTGTTAAATGTAAAATGTCTTACCATGTTAAATGTTATAACTATAAGATTGTGAGCAGCCATATTTAAAGTCACGTTAAATGTTAAATGCATAAGAGCCCCTAGCGGATTTTCTCAGCAACTTGTTGTATAAGCCTTTATGTTTATAACCTTCCTTCCAGACCCTCATGTTATTGTTTACTTCAGTTTTGATTTAA
>NW_027115129.1:235478-238467 GCF_000696795.3 Halyomorpha halys
TCATTTTATACCTCTGTTATTTTACACTTATGTTTTTCTTTTTTTTTTTTTCATTTTTGTAACTATAGTGTTTGCATCTTTTTTAGCCCTGACGAAGCCCTGCAACGTGGGGCGAAACGTTGGCTCAATAAAATAGTATAATTATCTACTATTTGAGTTTTTTTTTACCGCACCCGGACCATATTCCATTCCTTAAAGTATGGATACATTTTACATAAAATTTTCCTTGCTTTTTCCAATGAGATGTCCTTGAAGGTCCAGGTGACCGATTGTTCTAGAAGAGAAAAAGGATGACGCCTGGTTTATTTTTGCTTTTATTTTTCAGCAAATTTTTATTTGACAAGGGAATGATTTACAACTTGGCAGACAAAGGATTACTTTAGAGGCAGATAGCTAATTCACTATTATCTGAATGGACTCTATTCTTATCCATGTCTCCATTTCGATGCAAATTTTCTATTACATTGTGGAAAAAAATGAAGTAATTTTTCATCATCTAACAGGATGCAGCTTTTTTATCTGAGTTTTAGTTTTTTCTACTTGAAGTTATTAGATTCGATCTCTTAATTTTCTATGTATTCTCCTTCGCCCGTTTTAGTCAATATTTACTGCAGGACCGACATTAAATTATTATCTGAAAAACTATGGATTAATACATTAATTAAACTAGTTAAAATCATTATATATTTAATATTTACATTGCCATGGATACGATATTTATTTATGAATGGTTCATTCATGAATAAGTGTCGTATCCATGACAACTTTAGCTGTAGTTTTATCCATAGCTAATGTTTGCCCTACTCTGCTTGCCCGCCATCTTTCCCTTTCCACTCCTGGATTATCTCCTTGGCGCAGTATTTCAGTTTGCTCTTTCTCTCTTTTCGAATCCTTCCTCCAGAATTGGCTCTTCTCTAACCAATCCGATTCCAGCGCCATTTAGGGTTTCCTCTCGTTTCCCATTTCATTTCCTCAGACGTTTACTGCTGTGTTAGAAATCCATTTATAGTTGTGTTCGTCATTTTTCATCATTGTTGCTTATTCCTCCTGATTCGCTTTTCCTCCATTGTCTCAGATGTTATTCTCATTTGCGATAATTGCAACGCAGGGTATTTTCCTGTTAGATTGTAGTCAATTCTTCCAACAGCACGAATATGATTATAGCAAGTTACGAAACATTATCAACATATTAAGTAATATTGCAATTGTTTAAATATCTCCTGAAGAAGACGGTTGTTAAAATCACTGAACTCGATAATTATTTTTGGCTTAGTTAATAGGAACTTTTATGTTAATAATAACTTAATAGTAAGGTTTTCTGCTAAGATAATAGTAAATGTGTTCTTAATAGTAACAGTTTTCATTTAAGTTAATAGTAACTGTTACGTTAATAGTTACTGTTATTATTTAGGTTAACAGTAACTGTTATGTAATAATAACAGTTTTTAAGTTAATAGCAAGTTTTTCTACTAAGATAATAGTAAATGTTCTCTTAATAGTAACTGCTTTTAAAATAATTGTACCTGTTTCTGCTGAGTGGGTCTACAACGTTAATAGTGATCGTAGTTTATATAATTTTAACAGCAATATGTGATTTTAAAAAATTAATTTCGTGTATAATATATATTGTTGATGTCAACATTTATTCTAATCGAGATATTATATAATATTGCAATTATTTATAAGAATAATTGATTTATAATATTAACTGTTTGTATATAAGTTAATAGTCGCGGGAGTCTTTTTGGATGTATAACAGGCTTTTGATCAAGTCTGGCACCCGGCTTGGAAAACCTTCATAAATTCCTTCATCCTACATACTTTCTCATCATCCGTTCGTTTCTCATTGATAGATTATTCCTATTCATTAAGTAAACCAGAATGGTTCCTATTCATCCCTCTATTCTCAGTTCGCTGGTGTTCCTCAAGGTAGTATCCTCGGTCCCATGCTCTACACATACTATACAGCTCACATCCCTACCAATCCTAACGCAATTCCTTACCACCTTTGCAGTTAATAATAACCCTTTAATTTCATCTCAAACTCTCTAATCACACAGCCCTCGAAGAATGGTGTCGTAATTGGAGGATTAAAATAAATCCCATCAAATCACATTTAACCTTCTTCGGATAAAAAAAGATATTTAAAAGTGGAAAAAAACTTTGGTATACTCTAGTATGAGGAGGAGGGTGACTAGTGGTAAGGCACGGTTACTGTATCCGTAAGTCAATGTTATGAGTTCGGGAGCTTTCCAGGGTCCATCCAGCGTCACAAGGTAGATACCCTTCATTGGGGAAATATCTGGCTGCCGGACGTAATTCTGAAAAATCACCTACTACCACAACCGTTATATAGTAACAGTACTTCCTTATAAAGTACTGAACCCGTATGATCGTATAAGGCTGCTCTCAGATCTTTAACCAGTGTAAGCCAGTCCATCTTAATTAATTTAACATCGAAGGTTAGATCTTCATCATCAAGTTACAAGAGCAATTCATCTTAATGATTTAGATTAAGAAGGAAAAACCGTTGAATAATCTTATTATTATATAAGCGTTAAGAAACGCTTTACGATATAGACACGGCCCTAAAGTTTTGTCCGTTCTCGAGGGGTGTCCGCTATGAAATGTTAGTTACTTATTTAAAATTAAATATATGCATACATTAAAAAATATATTATAATAACAAGTTTTTTAATAAATTATTAAAAAAAAAAAATTTCTTCCTTGAAGAAGTTTGTCGGGGGGTGCGGTCAGCAAAGAACAACGTAAATAAATAAAACCATATTTATTTATTTTATCCCGACGTTTCGACCTGAGTTTCAGGCCTTCATTAGGGGTTATGGCGTAAGGTAGGTCTGCAACTGCAACTGAAACTCAGGGCGAAACGTCGGCATAAAATAAGTAAATATGTTATTCTTAATTTAAACAAATTTGATCCTTTTTTTCTCTCAAACTTTATTCTTTACAATTATTCTCAAGGATACCT
>NW_027115129.1:238517-241785 GCF_000696795.3 Halyomorpha halys
ATATATATAACAATTACATTATTTCCTTCAACTACTCACTGATTTCTTTTGCCCTACCTTCATATTGATGTCATTTCCTTTTTCAGATCTTAAAAATGCAGCGTAATTGCCTTTGTACCATCTTTAAATAAATTAATCATTAAAATAATATCATAATAAATAGTAATTGTTATATAAAAATTTAAAAACATTTTGTAGGTATCCTTGAGAATGGCCTGAGGGTCGAAACGTTGGAAAAATTGTAAAGAATAAAGGTTGAGAGAAAAAAAGGATCAAATTTGTTTTAAATTAAGAATAAACTAAACCACCCTCAAACAAGAATATATAAAATAATTAATCTAAATAAATATGGTTTGATTTATTTATGTTGTTCTTTGCTGACTGCACCCCCCGACAAACTTCTCCAATCAATAATTGGTAAATAAATATCGTTTCCATGACAATTTTAGTTATTATTTTCATCCATAGCTAATTTTTGCTTAACTGTGACTCCAACCTTAACTCCAGTGTTGCAAGCAGGGGTCGTCGAAGCATGCATGTATTTATATCAAAACATTAAAGTATATATATATATTATATATATATATATAGTTTTCATAATTTAAAATATTTTGTGACTGTCCGTTTAGAAGGATCAATTTTTTCTTTCGTTGACGAACATTTGACTGTCGGCGTCAGAGGGATCTACGCTGGGAAGTCAAATTTACCCCCCCCCCCCATCCAGGCCGGAAAGTTTTAATTTATGTTATCTAACTCAGATTACAGGATAATATGTACATAATAAAGTCTTAAGGTATTTTCTTTATGTGAAAAAAGAGACGACCTTGTAATAATAATCAAGGTAATAATATTGAGAGTTACATCATTTAGAATACTAATTATTATTATTACTTTAGAAGGATTATTTTTGATTATGATTGTATAATTTGTTTTTGTTTTTTCTATAATTAATTTATTAATATTTACTTAGTATTAAAATATATGCAACAAGTAACATTTGGTGTTAGTTATACCAATTGATAGAACTCCAATAACATTTCTAGAGGAGAAGATCTCGATTCCATCTTCTTTTCTGACGCCTAGGAGGATTAGCAGGTGATGAAGGAGAATCCAGGTTAGAAATAAGTAGGTCTGGTTAGTTAGGGAGACTGATGGATGACTTGATTTGTGACAAAGTAAGGAGCATTAAGGATATTGGACTGTAAGGATTGGATACGAGAGGAATTCGAAGGCTTAGTGGAACCCCGAAGTTCAACGCCGTATGTCCAGATAAGCCTTATAATAGTCATGTAGATCAGTGTTTTGTAATGGATTGGAAGTTTGGACCGTTTGTCTAGTAAGTGTTCTAATAGTCGGAATTGACGAGCAGTTTCCTGTCTTTTTAGTCTTGTATGAGGATTCCATGTTAGTCGTTTGTCCAAATGTAGTCCAAGGTAGCGGATCTGTTCGACAGGAGTAAGGGCAACATTATTTAAGGAAACTGTAGAACAGTGGGTAGGTTTACGACGAAGTGATTTGATGGGATATATTATAATCCTCCAAATACGACACCATTCTTGGAGGGCTGTGTCAGTAGAGAGTTTGAGATGCAACTAAAAGGTTATTATTAACTACATACGTGGTGAGGATAGCGTCAGCATTGGTTGGGGTGTCAGCTGTATAGTCTGTGTAGAGGATGGGACCGAGGATACTACCTTGAGGAACACCAGCAAACTGAAAATAGAGGGATAAATAGGAACCATTGCGGAACAACTTGGAATAACCTATCAATGAGAAAGGAACGGATGATGAGAAAGTATGTAGTAAGAAGGAATTTATAGAGGATTTGCAAAGCAGTCTAGGGAGCCAGACTAGATCAAAAGCTTGTTATACATCGAAAAAGAATCCCGCGAATATTAACTTATATAGTCAGGGAGTTCAGATAATTTAAGACTCAACTATTCATGAGATATTTAATTCAATATTTTTTATAAATCAATTATTTAGATTTCTAGTATAATTTTGAACTTGAATTGAAGTGAATTTGATTGATATTTATTTATTGAATTTTTCTAGCTGTGACAATGGTTTAGTACGCGTAGTTTTGTGCTTAACCGAAAACACAAGTGAAGTACAACATGGTATATAAACTCTTAGTTCAAGATAGGAAAATAAAGTCAGTTATACATGAAAATTATCTATTGAGAGTAGTCATCTTTTACACTACCTATATTACTAAAAACCTAATAAAATACCACGTTAAACTGAATTAAAAAGGAACCACGTGGTTACTTCTTACAACTGTAGATATAAAACTGCATCTTAAAAGGATATAAATGTTAATTCAATTTTTATAAAAACATGTTATTGAAAAATGAAAAATATACGCTTTTACGACATGTTAATCTGATGTTACACCTGCGTCTTAGGATTTTGTTATTTCCTAAAAACCACCAAGGTTTTAGATTTACGTTTAGAGATTTATTGAAGGTTACGGAAATGAGATGTCTTTTACTTTTTTATCACAACTAAACAATAAATACAGAGTTTTGAAATTTTCTCACAACAGGAAAATAATAAGGTTATTAATATACCCTTCCCCATTCCTTATGCCAAGGGTATTCATGATCTTTAGTAAAACATGTTAAAGTTAAATGGAGAAATACTTCCTTCTTTTAGCATGTTAAAACGATATAACATTTAACATGGTTGAGAATCTATTAATAGAGCTGCTAAATGGAGAATGACATCACGCAATAGACCAGCTAAGCTCAACACCATTTTGTCAGCTGTCGTTTTGATATGTTTGTTTCTCGTAGTTCATGTTGTTTTTGTTTTGGACGTTTTTAAACCCTTGTAAACAAGTGATAAAAATAATAATAAAGTAATGGTAAAAAAACTAGGAGAGGAAACAAGGAACAAGTGAGGTGGAAGAAAGATGATGTAATGAAGGTGTTGGAGATTTTATCTCGTAAAGATTACTTTTTTTATTTATTTCTTGATATTTACAACTGTATAAAAAAATACAACAAGAAATTTGATAATAATGACATAATGATATGATACAGGATGTAGAGAAACTACACAGTAGAAGAACTCTAAAAACAGTTTACAATATAAGGTCACGAGGCCATCTTCTTTTCAGGCGCCTCGGAGGATTGGCAGGAATGGAAGAGGAAGCAAGGTTAGAAACGAGTGGGTTTGGGTGGTTAGGGAGTTTATTATGGAAGGAATAATATCGGGTTCGGGCTAGATCGGTTACATAAGGAACATTTAGGTCTTTATGGAT
>NW_027115129.1:243080-245400 GCF_000696795.3 Halyomorpha halys
GAACAAACAAATAGATACATTTTACGAGAATAAGACTAACACATAGATTAAAAGGAAAATATAATAAAAAACCGGTTACAGGAAACACTTGAATGGATTAATAAGTTTAAAAAAAACAAAAACAATAGAACTAATTAAATAAAATAATTCAGCCCATTGAGGCCGGAATCTAACCTGGGTGCGATCGGTACTGCTCTAGACTTGAGATTGAGAGACGACTCTACACATTCGGCTACAACTGTCTCGAAATATGCTCATTTATATTTTTTACTGTGCTGATTACGAACTTCAACTTTTCCGTCTTGAATTTTTTTAAAGAGATAAAAAATAAAAATTGCCTCATAGATTGAAAACTATGCATTATTCACTATTTGAATAACATATGAATAAACTGCTCCATTGAAACTAACGCGGGTCGATAACTTATAAAATCTCTTTCTGATCTTGAAGTTATAATCCGTCACATTATTTCAACTTGTATTCTCTACAAATAGAAAAGAGCAAACAAAATTATCGGTTATTTACTCTCAGCATAATTAAATATAGGAAAAAAATTCTGGAAAGCTTCAGAATGTTCAACCCCATATTATTTAATGATCCCATTAGTTTCAAAATCAAAATGAGGGACATGTTGGAGAGATACAGGGACTTTGTCAAGGATAAAGAACTTTCGTTATTCCGGGAATCGACCTATAACCCGTGCTACGGTAGGGTCTTCATTAAAACAGATGCTCCTTGAAGCTACCTAAAAATCTGCAGCTCACTTGAGAATAATTGTCCAACTACAACTCTTCGATAAATATGCAATTACTCTAAATGTCGGTTCTCGCAAATATACTTTGAACAAGTTTATCAAACTGTCCTGGGTACTAAGAGAACCGAATCCGATACATGCCGAAGCTAAGCGATATTAGCCGAATCAGTTGTATGAATTTCTATCTGTACCCTCAGGATTGGACCTTAAACTGTTTTTATTTATTTTACCCAAAATCTTATATTTATTGCTTGATGTTTTTCTTCATAATAAGATGCATAGTTTTTGTTTATTATCGATTGTTGAATATCTAGTGATTTTTTGTTTGTTTTTGTTTTTTACTGTGAAAAATTTAGAGTGCCTAGCTGGGGTGTATTTTTTTGTTATTGGTTTATATAAATTAATTTTAATTTAATTGTAAAACAACAACTTAACAACCCTAACCACGACAAACAATTACTATCCGAAAGCATTTTTATACAATTAGAAGAAGTCAATCACAAGACTGACAAACAAAACCTATCCCTAGCCTATTCCCAAATATTTAATTTATTAAAGGACCCATAATTTATTTTATTTTATCTATCATTATTAATTTTTGATTTTATTTTTTTAATATATTTTTTATTTTTTAACCTTTGGGTTCCATAATTTTACATATCGCTGGTTTTATGTTGTTTTTTTTAATGTGTAACTTGACTTCTGTTTTTAACAACCAACGAGAACCTTTTTCGTTCTCATATTTCTTACATTATTCTTTCCCATTCTCCATATATATATATATCATATATATATATATAAATTACCACTCACTCCTTTTCATTGTCTGTCATATTGTTTAATTTGTAGATTGAATATTTTTTCAGTTTTTTAGACACTACTTGCATATCTCATATCATACATATATTCTTACCTACATGATATTATATTTCATCTTTCACTGTTTTCAATTTACTACCATCTAATTCCACGATTATGAATCAATTTATTTTTTTTATTATTCAATTATCAGTTACAAATTTTTTATCATTTATGATTCAATTCAATATTTTGTATAATATTTCTTTTCAATTTTATGTTTCTCTAAATGTTGTTATCTCTTCGTTCTATAGCCCTGATGAAGACCTGAAACTCAGGTCGAAATGTCGTCATAAAATAAATAAATATTGTTTTGTTTATTTATGCTGTTCTTTGCTAACTCAGCTCCCCGACAAATTTCTCCAATCATTAATCTACGGTCAACTATCTACACCTCATTATAAAATAACAACAGTTTCGTAAGGTATCTATGTGTTGTACAGTCTGACTTTGTTTATACAGAATTTGCTCGGTAAACAAATATATATACAATAATAATACTATATAGTAGATAGCTGGCGACAGGTGTATCCATTAGATTGGAGAATAAGGACAACCTTGTACGAGTTGGCTAAGGCGAGAACCTAGCGCTAGTGAAAGTCAAGGACATCTCGTATCGTGCAATAGCCCAGGACCTCATGAAATACCGCTAATACTATATCTCAATCAGGATTCATATTTTACTAATGGAAATATTGGAATACAAAA
>NW_027115129.1:245487-252160 GCF_000696795.3 Halyomorpha halys
TAAAAAAAAATCTATTCTTTTTAATATTTTCTACTACATCTTGACAAACAACTGACATGTAATCCTCATACAAGACTGAAAAGACAGGAAACTGCTCGTCGATTCCGACTATTACAATATTTACTAGACAAACGGTCTAAATTACAAAAGACTGATCTACATGACTATTATAAGGCTTATCTGGACATACGGAGTTGAGCTTTGGCGCTCCACTAAACCATCAAATTCCTCCCGAATCCAAAATTTCAGTCCAAAATCCTTCGTAAAATCCTTAATGCTCCTTACTTTGTCACAAATCAAGTCATCCATTAGGAACTCAATGTCCCATATGTTGCCGATTTGGCCTGAACCAGATACCGTTCCTTCCATAATAAACTTCTCAACCACCTAAATCCACTTGTTTCTAACCTGGCTCCTCCTTCATTTCCTAATAATCCTCCTAGGTGTCTGAAAAGAAGATGGCCTCAGGATTTTCTCCTCCAGAAATGTTATTGGAGTTCTATCAGTGGGTGGATTCTCCACATGTTTGTATCATGTCACTATGTCACCTTCAGCAAATTTACTTGTTGTATACATGTGTATACAGTTGTAAATAACAATAAAGAAATTATTATAAAAAACAAAAAAAAGTATCGCGTATCGATTTATTTGACTAAGATAAGAAAACAGAAAAGTAAAACTGAATCGATATGAGCTTTTAAAATCGATAGCATTTTCATATTCTGCATATCTCACAACATAAAGAGGCCCTAACATGTTAGAAATCAAGAAAGTTAAAATTAATCGATAGGCAGTCTTTAAATCGATAGCATTTTCATATTCTACATACCCCGGAATATATAAAGGGACCCTTATATGTTAGAAATCAGAAAAGTTAAAATTGATCTATACGCGATCATAAAATATATCGATGTATAGTTGTAAGACAAAAAATGTCGTCTTTATACGAATACAAACGTATCCGGATGGTTAATGTTTTAATTTTTTCGTATAAGAGATAATGGGAAAATACAATCTTACATAATATAAATACAATCATATTATTTCAATTTCTTGAGACAAGGTAATTATTTATTAAATAAATCAAAAATTTGTATCCTTTTTTGTCTCAACACTTTTTATTTTTCAACAGTCCAACGTTTCGACCATTTTAGCCATCCTCAAGGACATCTTCAATTATAAATTCTTCTTCACATTAAATTTAGAATTAATTTTGCAGACTATTCTGCCCAGGTCATTCATTAATTAAAAGTTAAAACCTTTTTTTTTTTTTAAATTTAAATCCTAAATATCTAAATCTTCTTATATTAAAATTATCCACACAAAACCACTACCATATACACAAATAGGATTTAAATTAAAAAAAAAATAGGTTTTTAACTTATAATTAATGAATGACCTGGGCAGAATAGCCTGCGAAAGTAATTCTAAATTTAATGTGAGGTAGAATTTATAATTGAAGATGATCTTGAGGATGGCTAAAATGGCCGAAACGTTGAACTGGTGAAAAATAAAAAGTGTTGAGATAAAGGAGAGAAGTTTTGATTTATTTAATAAATAAATTCAATCTTTAATGAACGACTTTTGTATTCAAATGGTTATTCGAATTGTTTTGCCTGAATAATTGATTATTCGTGTAAAATAATGACGAATGAAAAAGTATTCGAATGGTTAATCATATGTTTTTGTACGAATAATTGATTGTTCGAGTAGGAAATTCACGAATAAAATAGTATTCGTCTCTCGCCATTCGAATAATATTTGCTCAACTCTGTTTCTGAATAAAATTTTTCTCTTATTATTTTATGTATTGAAATTGGGACATATCATTATTAGGTTTATCAATTATAAGTTGTTCACAAATGATTGATAAATTGATTATAGTTGACAGTTGAACGGAGATAATGTTGATCCGCTGATCGTTCAGGATTAGATAACAATCAAGATTAGGTGAGTTAACATCTGTCACTTTGCTTACTCTTGCAACTCTAACTTTTCTTTTCAACTTCTTAAATCTTCCATCATTTTATCCTATTCAGCTCTTAATATAATTTTTAATCTAAAATATCAACAAAAGCACAAAGGTGGCGGTTTTTCCCTTTACACCAAGTAGGTGGCATTGGTTTATTCCGTAAAGCCAAATTACTATATTCTGTGGAATCCCTGTAGGACAGTTGGCCTAATCCTTTTGTTACTCCTATTATTTATTAAGTATATCTGGTTTATTAATATACTATACCATAACTATATCTGTTATATACTTTTTGTACGGGGGTTGCCCACAAATAAATTTAAAAAAAATTATAATAATTATAAGCATTCCATATATACCTTTCTAACCATCCTAATCCTTATCTAGTTCCATCCATCCCTGCAAGAGACTTATTGTAAAATAAAAATGGACAGTTGGAGTATTGGCAATGGTCGGAGTCTTTACTCAAGTTGATTGGTGGCAGCTTTAGCGCACTTGCTCAGCTTCCACTGGCTCACTACCAGTGATGCGGCGAGAGGGAAGCACTGGGATCTCTTGAGCTCTGCTCTACCCCTCACACTTAGAGGATAGAGTGTGCTAAGGGATCCTCAGGTCGATTGTGTAAATATTGTTTATTAGAGTGTAAATGTGACTAGAGATTATTTTATTTTTTCATGCACATAGTTTGATTATGTTCATTTTCTTAATCTTTTTGTTTGTATATTTTAAGAGAGGTTTTATTTATTTTTATGTGCTTTTTTTTTTTATTTATTTATTTTTCATTCTTATCTTAATTTTTTTTTAGTAATAATGTGATCATTCATCACTATTACCTATTGCTCACAACGGTGTGGCAAATTGTAATATCTATCAATTAATAAAGTTCGAAAGTTTAAAAAAAAAAAAATTATAAAGAAGATGGTCAGGGTTGCGGCGGTCAAAAGAGAAACAAAATTATTTATTTACCGACGTTTCGCCCAACTTTGTAGAGCTTCATCAGGGCTAAAAAGATATTTAAAAAAACCAACATAATATTTTTAGTTATTTTTTTAATTTAGGTATATTTACCAAGATTTCAAAAAGAATTTTCACAATTTTTCATATTTTCATACTTAAAAGTGTGTCTTATCTTGGAGAGTTTTTGCAATCAGGTAACAGTAAAATATTTTACCATACCTTAAGATATATCCGAATCCTAAAAGTGAGGCCAAAATGAAAGCTATCATAAGGTTGGAGTTTTGAAATGATTACAATAAATGTACTTACGTATTCTCAAATTTATTCGTACGTATAAAGGACACTTACCTGTAACAGAAAATAAATGTTATTATTTACTAATTGTACAAAAGTTATTATACATCTATAAAATAAATTTATATTTAAAACAAATGACTAAATTTGAGAAATTAATTAAAATTTATGTTTTACTTTCATCTATCTATATATGGAATATGTAGTAAGGAATAGTACAGCGATTGCCAAATAAACCGAATTATACGTCTGTGTTTATCTGTTTGCAGCCTTGTTCAAAAACGAAAATTCATACGAAACTGAGATTATATATTTAAGGATAGATGTCTGGAGTTCTGAATGAAAAATTATTTTCTTTAAATGTTTTATTTATGACATATGGTTTTCTCTGGTCAGTCGATTTAATTCAGAGGTGCAGAGAATTAAAAAAGAATCGATTATTAATATATCGCGCTTGCGTATCGATTTATTTCAACATTTCGGATTTCTGACATATTCGGGTCCCCTACATGTGTTTTTAGGGGTGGTGAAAATGAAAATGAAATCGATTATTAAGATAACGCGTCTGCGTATAGATTTCTTTTAACTTTTCGGGTTTCTGACATGTTGGGATCCCTATGTATGTTTTCGGAGATATTAAAAATGAACATGAACGCGATTTTTTTTAATCGCGTAGTTCTGAATCAAATTTAACTTTCGCAATGTGTTCCAAATTCGCAATGTTGAATTAAATCGATACGCAAGCACAATATCTTAAACTCTATTTGATTTTCACTTTCAGCACCTTCGAAAATCTATACAGGGAACCCAATAGGTCAGAAATCCGAAAAGTTAAAATAAATCGATTCGCGATATTAATCGATACTAATAATCTTTTGAAGAAGTTTGTCGGGGGGTGCGGTCAGCAAAGAACAACATAAATAAACAAAACCTATTTATTTATTTTATGCCGACGTTTCGACCTGAGTTTCATCAGGGGTTGTGGCGTGTAGAGGAAAGATTGGTAACTGACTGGATACTAATAATCGATTTAATTTTCATTGTCTAGCTTGTAGTCAATAACTAATAATTTCTATATATGTTTATATGACGGTAAAGAAATATTAGAAGATGGTCAGGGTTCCGATCAAAAAAAGAACTAATAGTTTAAAACTATTTTAATATCCGACGTTTCGCCCCACTTTGCAGGGCTAAAAAGATACAAAAAAAAAAATAAAACTGAAAATATTACAGCAATAAGATAATTTAAGCTAGGATAAATATTATGTAAATAAATAAAATATTATGTAAAAAATAAAATATTATGTAAATAAATATTATTATCCTAGCTTAAATTACCTTATTGTAGTTTTATTAACAGTTTTCATTTTTTGTATCTTTTTAGCCCTGCAAGGTGAGGCGAAACGTCGGACATTAAAATAGTTTTAAACTATTTGTTCTTTTTTTGACCGCAACCAATTATTTGACTATTATTATTATTACCAATTATTAACTAATTATTTCCAATTTTTAGGGGAACTAATTCTGACAACTATTTAACTATTACTTTGTACCTTAGTTAATTAAATATTAGCTAGCTAATTCCCAACTCTGGTGCTAAAGAGTTGTAATACTCAGAGAGTAGAGTCATTTCTACATTCTTGATATGTAATTGACATCAATTATGCTCAAATTGAATAACTAAACGACAATTATATATAAAAAAAAGATAAAACAATAATTGATTTATCAGTATATTTATAATTTATTTAATTAAGAATAAATTCAGGTCATTCCTTCTGAGTGTCATTTAAAAATGCATTTGAATTTGAATCTAAAACATAAAATTAATTAATTAATAAGTTACAAAGAAAAGCTCTGAGTATCCGAGGAATCACACGGCATCTTATCGCACTGTTTACGTCTAGACGAATGCTAGTCGTTACAGAATATGATAACATTCATCTTGAATTTTAACAAAGATCCATTTTACTATCTTGTTGAAAAACACTCCAAGCTCTTACACATAGAAGATAATGCTTCCATTATATTTTTATAGAATCATTGACTGGTTTATTCTGTCGAAATAAAAATATATTAAAATCTTAAGTATGTTTATATAGCCAAGGTATTAATTGCCTTTTATTATAGTAGAAGAGACCAAGAGGAGAAAAAAGGCAGTTATTTAACCCCAATTTTTGATTACTTTAATGAAAACTATGTATAATTACCACTTAAAACTGTTGAGTCTGCCAAGTATAGTTAGGAGGAATAAGAAATGGCGGCTGTTTCATAGCATTAAAAAAATCATTTTTTCTTTCGGATCTCCATATCTTTAAAATTATCAACAATACTAAAAAACTTAATAGAACCTAATTTAAAGAACGGTAATTTTTCTAAAATATGAGCCCTAATAGAGATATTTACGTTTAATAGTTCTCAAGATATAACTTTTTAAAAAGAAATTTATCATAAAAATATACTAAAAGATTAGCAGTTAGTTAATTTATTTTGAGAAATCTATATCTCAGGAACTATGTGACGTATAGATATCTATTAGCACTCAAATAAATAAATAAAGCTAGTTAATGTTCGAAAACACTCGAAGCTCTTACACATAGAAGATAATGCTCCCATTATATTTTTATGGAATCGATGACTTGTTCATTTTGTCGAAATTAAAAATATATTAAAATCTTAAGTATGTTTATAGATAGATAGGTAACCAAGGTATTAATACCTTTTATTATAGTAGAAGAGACCAAGAGGAGAAAAAAGACAGTTATTTCACCCCAATTTTTTGTTACTTTAATTACACATAATTGTCATTAATAGTCAAAATTGATGAGTCTGCCAAGTATAGGTAGGGTGAATGAAAAATGGCGGCAGTTTCAGACGTTAAAAATTTTTTTTTTTCATTCGGAGCTTTATATCTTTAAAACTACCTACAACAATAGAAAAACTAATGGGGTCATTATTTAAAGTAGACTAAATTTGCTAAAATGTGAGTCCTAATAGAACTATTTACGTTTAATAGTTCTCAAGATATAACTTTGTAAAAAGCAATTTTTCATAAATAGATAATAAAAGATTAGTAGTCTGTGGATTAATTTTGAGAAATCTATATTTCAAAAACCATTAGACGGACAGATGTCTTCCAGCATTCAAATTAATGCTAATTTAATGGGCTATAAAGTACTTTATGATGTTTATCTTCGTTGGAGTAGTATTTTTCATGATATTCGACAAACTGTTGATTTCTAGCAGTTCGGACAAAATTTTTGACTATGAGCAGATATATCTCAGGATCCATAAGACTTATTCTATAAAGTAGTTTATAACGTTTATCTTTGTAGGAGTGGTAGTTTACATGATATTTGACAACTCTTCTTTAAATGATGTTCTACAGATTCGATACTTAGGACTCCATCTTAACAAGAGACTTACTTGGAATCCACACACAAGACTGAA
>NW_027115129.1:253295-254361 GCF_000696795.3 Halyomorpha halys
GTATTTAGGCAGCATAGATAAATAAAGTATTTCTCTATAAAAATTGACCTTTGTTTTTCTGTAGTAATTGTAAATCTTATTACTCCGTTTATAACAAAAAGAGTATTCAGCTACATCATATTGTTTGAACGATCTCTGTATATGTCCAGATAAAGCTTTTATTTAATTTCATCCATAAAACTAGTCAGAACCAGAGGTTAGGAGAAAATCTGGTCTCACAAGAAGGTTGACTAGGATGTTGCATTCAGTCCTCTGGAATACGTTCATCTCAACGGACAACAAAAAGCAAAGTATTGTTGAGTCCTCAGAAACCTGGACACAACCCAGGACTCTACTGCAAACTAAAAGCTGTAGAGATGGATTTCTGGAGGAGATGCCTGAGGCTTACCCGCCTGGATAGAATAGGGAATAAGGTAAGGATATTTGAAGTAGGCTACGGGTGACCGAAGGAGTTTCGGAGAGGATTGGAAGCAGCAGATGGTAATGGTATGGGCACTGTCAGCGGATGCCCAGAGGAAGAGACTTCTGCAATGGGAACACCCAGGAAGACGGAGTAGAGGAGGACAGGTCGGTAGGGGACTTGAGGAGGAACATTGGTGGGATAGAGAGAAGTGGAGGGACGCTCTGACTTAACTAGGTAACCCAATGAGGGAAAAAACCTACTAAAGTAAAAAGTAATTCATAAACCTATTTTTAAATTTTGACAAAGGCAGAATAGCCAGCAACATTTTAATAACAATTTAAATAAATTTAAAATAGTTTTTAATGATTAGAATGTGATTGAAATGCTTAATCAATAGATCTTTGAGAATGGCTAAAAGGCCGAAACGTAGGAGTTATAAGAGAATAAACAAGACCATAAGACAATTTTTTATTATAATGATAAACAAACCTGTCCCAAACAAGAAATTAAATTACTGAGGTGTAGATAGTTGACCATATATTAATGATTGGAGAAGTTTGTCGGGGGGGGGGGGTGCGGTCAGCAAAGAACAACATAAATAAACATAACCATATTTATTTATTTTATGCCGACGTTTCGACCTGAGTTTCAGGTCTTCATCAG
>NW_027115129.1:255231-258487 GCF_000696795.3 Halyomorpha halys
ACCATTCTTCAAGGGTGTTGATGTGGGATTGGAGGGTTTGGGATACAATGTTAGGATCATTGTTTACTGACAATAGACATGTGTCATCGGTATACGTGGTGAGGATTGTGTTAGGATGGGTTGGAATGTCAGCTGTGAAAACTGTAAGGAAGAAATTAAATTATATATTCGAAGATTTAGTTTTGAATGTTTCAAAATAAATGAACTATAAGTCTTTGATTTAATTTTTTATTTTGTGGTTAAATATCAGATTAATCTACTATGGAATTTGAGTCTAGCCAAGAAAAAGAGAAGGACACGTATGACTTGATCTAATTGGCTTTCTCTTAGTTAGTTTGAACCAGTCGTTTAACTTTATAACCAACATTGTAGTGTCTGTGATGTAATGTTGCATTTTTAAGATTGCAATGCTGCCTGCAGTTACAATGTTAGAACTGCAAGGAATGTCCTGTCTGTATGTAATGTTAAATAGAAAAGCGGTAGTATGTTGTCATCTATCCTAATTATACATTTTAATATTTTGATTATTTCAACATATTTATGTCATTCTAGACAGTGTCATACAAACTCCAAGGGCTCGGATTTGATTCCGGCTGTGGAAAATTATTTTCTGTTTCACTGTTCCTGTGAGTCAGCCCTGTGGGCTCAGACGACCTCCGGCGTCCACATAGTCTCTTAAAGTGGGTAAAAATCTGGTGTTCGAGCGTGATTCTGACCAAATCACATCCTTGCACAACCATTGGTATAGCTTAATAAAGTGCTTCACCCTTCATGGGTTGTAAAGCTACACATTCACTAGATCATTTCAGAACTGCAATAAAAAGGTTAACATGGAACTATTAATTCATGTTAGTAGTAATACTGCCTCGGAAAACATTTATTTTTAATAGAAATTATGATTTAATTTTTTTATATATAAAATATAAAAGCAGTACTTTGTAAAGGAGTACTCTTACTAGACCAACGGTTGTGCAAGGAGGTGATTTGGTCAGAATCACGCTTGACCGTCCGATCCCCCCCCCCTCGTGGGGGATCCTTAAGACTATCCACTTTATGGAGGACCATTGTAAGCTTCCGAACCCACATAGTTGACTCACAGCTACAGTCAAACAGAAAATGGTTTTCTGCCACAGCCGAATTGGAAATCGAGTCCTCGGAGTTAGTAGCACAGTACCTTACCACTGAGCTGCCCGCTCCCAAAATACAGGGCGATATCAATCATTATTCATTTTAGAAGGAAATGAAAAAAAACAATTTGCAATATTTTTTTATAGTGAACGTTTCTACCCACACTTGGGCTGTTTTGATTTGTTGAGACGTACACTCATAAACAAAAATATTGAATTTTAATTACATTTTGAACCCTTACTAAATAGTTAAAACTATTTTGAGCTAGGTAAAAGAAGATATTAATTTACATGCTGTCAATCACCAACTTATTTATTTTTTATTAAAAGTATTTAAAATTTAAAAAAAAAAAAAAAAACACCAATCAATTCTGCTTTGAAATATCTAAAAGTTTGTTTTCAAGTTAAAAAAAAAAATTGTATTTAATTTTTTTGGAAACCGGAGGGCTCCTGAACCCACAGGGTTGACTCACGGATAAAGTGAAACAGAACATAATTACTTGCCACAGCCGGGTTTTTGTTCTAATTAGTAGCACAATGCGATACCAATCCTACACCCACTTTAAAGTTAATGCACACGTTAAAATAATTTAAAGTTATAAGTCACTAGGAATTAGATCGGAAAAGAAGTTATGAATAAAATAATCACAAAGCTCTGATAAAGGCAACGATATTCAATCTCTTATCAATGCCAACGATATCCTTGGTTATCATCAATTCCATGTACCCTATGTCTATTGTAAATTTATATATTGATAGTTATAAATATAGATTTATATAATCAGAAACTTATAAGCTATTTTTGACTAATTTCGTTCCTTTTTGCGGGGGGGGGGGGGGGGAGGAAGAAGGGGGAACGATCAAAACACTAAAATGAACTATTGAACTGATAGTACAAGAGCCCAAGAGGAGAAAAAAGGCAGTTATCTCACCCCATTTTTTAATTACTTTAATGAAAACTATGAATAATTACTAGTCAAAATTGATGAGTCTGCCAAGTATAGGTAGGGGGAATTAAAAATGGCGGCTGTTTCAAAGTGATAAAAAAAACTAATTTTTCATTCGGAGCTCTATATCTTAAAAAGTAGGAACAACACAAGAAAACCAAAAAAAACGTCATTTAAAGAAGAGTAAATTTGCTAAAATATGAGCCCTGATAAAGTTATTTACGTTAAATAGTTTTCGAGATATAGCTTTTTAAAAAGCAACATTTCATAAAAATGTTGTATGGGACGTACTAAAAGATCAGTAGTTAGTGAATTTATTTTGAAAAATTCATATCTCAAAAACTATTTTACGTACAGATGTCTATTAGCACTCAAATTAAAGCTAGTTTAATGAGCTATAAAGTATTTTATGATGTTTATCTTCGTAGGAGTAATAGTTTATATGATATTTGCTAAAATAAATTGATTTATAGTTCTTCGGACAAATTTTCATTTGCCAAATTTAAATTCATATGTGAATATTATAAAAACTACTACTCCTACGAAGATAAGTGTCATAAACTACTTTATAGTAAGTTGAATTTCCTTTATTTTAAGTGCTGGCAAACATATGTCTGTCTTATGGGTCTAGAGATATATTTTTTCAAAAATCAAAAGTTTTTTACGAATTATAAATTAACATTTTGTGAGTTTATTTTTTCAAATATTATAAAAACTATTATACTACTTCTACAAAGATAAATGTTATAAACTATTTTATAGTAACAATAAGAAGATGGTCAGGGTTGCTGTCAAAAGGGAAACAAAGGTTGAACAGAAGGCCTTCTAGTAATTATACACAGTTTTCATTGAAGTAATAAAAAATTGGGGTGTGATAACTGCCTTTTTTCTCCTCTTGGGCTCTTGTACTATCAATTTGGATTTCTATTTAAGCGTTAATATTTTTTTAAAAAAACACAAAGACATTAGGAGTGATGACCTGTGTGATTCGTGATCTACCTGCCCCAGCGACCGACCAGCCATATTGTTGAGGATAGACAAAAGAATTGTTACAAGGATCGTCCGCCAGGATATAATAAAGGCGGATCTACGCTCCTCAGTCCCAGGGTCGCTACGCTCTTATCTACACGCACACATATGTGTGTGTATGTGTGTGTATATATATATATATATATATATATA
>NW_027115129.1:260777-264034 GCF_000696795.3 Halyomorpha halys
TTCTTAAGATCTGGGTTCGAATCTGACTGAAAGATAATTATTTATTCTTAATATGAATTTAGTGAATGACACAATCTTCCTTGTTTAACTGTAACAGTTTATTTCATATACAACAACAACAACGTTTCGGTCTTATCCCCCATCTTCAGGTTGGTAAAAACCAAATTCAACAAAATTTAAACACATGCTTACATCATCACTACTATATCACATAAACATCAAAACTATTTTATATATAAAATATAATTAACTCCTTAATCTATCATTAATGCTAATATTGAATCAAATTATTGACAATTATTAAATAAAATACTTTTTATAATATTAACTATTATGCTTGAAGAAGTTTGTCGGGGGGTGCGGTCAGCAAAGAACAACATAAATTCCACAAACATCAATCAAATAAAATTTTGTACTATTCAATTATCAGTTATCATTTTTTATCATTTATGATTTAATTCAATATTTTATATAATTCTAAATTTGTTTGTATACTATTCCTTTTCAATTGTATGTTACTCTAAATGTTGTTGTTATCTCTTTTGTTCTATAGCCCTGATGAAGACCTGAAACTCAGGTCGAAACGTCGGCATAAAATAAATAAATATGGTTTTGTTTATTTATGTTGTTCTTTGCTGACATCACCCCCGACAAACTTCTTCAAGCATTAATCTACGGTCAACTATCTACACCTCATTATTAACTGTAATGCATTTTTAAGGAAAATAATCACCTTCTTGAAGGTTATCTTTCATTATGATAAGAACCATATAGACTATAAAAATCATCTGCTACCTCTATTACAGTTAAACAAGGAAGATTGTGTCATTCACCAAATTCATATTAATTCTATAAACTCTTCCAGTAGAAGATCATTAATTAAAGAATTATTTATTCTTTTACTGTAGCCGTGGGCCAACCCTTTGGGCTTCATGAAGTGGATTGCCTTTGTTTTTAGTGTTATGATCTGCTCTTGTGAGATTATGACATGTCGTTCAAAAAAAAGGTTTTTTGTTTATAATTTTAGACTTCCCTGTTATTTTTTCTATTTATTTTTTTCGATAATCGAAAAAATAAAACTTCAACACCAGTCTATACAATACTTTGACTCTTACGTAGGCTGGTAGAGTTGTGTGATTTATCGAGATGCTCTAAGAACACCCCGTCCAATGAAGATAGACTGGTTATATTGGTTGTATCAACAGGGCCTTGAAGAAATTTCCGTGGTTAATTATAACGGGCCTGATCCTATGTGCGTAAAAAAAAAAAGTTCGAGTGCTGTCTGAGCAGTGAATATTTGATGAGTGTGTCAGTTGGCTGAAATAGACTAAGCTCCTTAACTGTACTGAGTCATGATGTATTCTCAAACACAATAATTCGCAGCACCTCATTCAAGTTATTAATGCTGTATTATTTAGTAAAAAAACAATGAATGAAAAAAATTTTTTTTTGTAATATATCTTTGGATTCCAGCTCTCAGGAACGATGGATTTTTACGAATTAGTAGTAAAAAAAAAAAAACAGAATTTCTCGGAGAATTTCTATTGTTAATTTCTTATTATAACTTTAATAAAATTAATTAAAAATTTCTCATATCACTTGGTTCACAAAAAAAGAAATCTAAAATATCAGGAAAAGCAAAAATTAATAAAAAGTTTTTATTTACCTGTTGCAATAAAACATCTTTTAGTATTTTGCGAAATAGGAATAAGGAATATAAATTTTGTTCCTTCTAAGAATGCAGGAGTTCAGCGAAATTGGAGGGATTAGACACTTTGGCTCGTTTTTAAAAATAAGAAATGAAATAATCAGATATTAGTTTATTATGTCAATATTATTAAATAACCTAAAATATAGAATATAAATATAAACATTACAAAAATAAAAACATGACCACATATACATATGTATACGTGTATAGAAGTGAAAGCTCTACACTGCCTGTCATCAGAGATGGACAAAAATTAGCTATGAATGAAACTGATAACTAAAGTTGTCATGGAAACGACACATTCATGAATGAACCATTGATAAATAAATATTGTATCCATGGCAATTTTAGTCATCAGTTTCAGCTATCTCTATTTTTTTCCAAACTCTGCCTATAATACACTTATATACTTTGACCATTACCTTCCTCCCTAGAAATAATATAGTTGAGTTGATTTTACGTTTATTATTTTGATTAATTATTCTTTCTAACTTATTTTCAATTTGGGAGCAGGTGGCCAGGTGGTAAGGCACTGTTATCAATGAATACAAAAAAATAAATATTATAGAATCGCTATAAGAGGTATTGTTGCGACCTGTAAAACATCGAAAACATATTGAACGTATCAACGTGAAGCTAAATCGAACAGACTGTATATTTACATTGTAACAATAGGGGTATTCATGATGTTGTGTTAAATGTTATATGTTTTACCTTGTTAAATGTTATAACTATAGGATTGTGAGCAGCCCTATTTGAAGTCATGTTAAACGTTAAATGCATAAGAGCCCCTAGCGGATTTCTCAGCAATTTGTTGTATAAGCCTTTATGTTTATAACCTTCCTTCCAGACCCTCATGTTATTGTTTACTTCAGTTTTGATTTAAGTAATTAATTAAAACATGCCTAGAGTGAGTAAAAAGTGGAATTTGTGTGAAAGTTTAGCTTATGAGCGTCTTATTGATCTTCAAACTTGTGAAGAAGAGAATGAAGATGAGCTAATTGACAACTGTATTGAAAGTCACAACAACTAATATGGCGGCGATCTCAACTGGTCTATTGTGTGACGTCATTCTCGATTTAACTGACCAAGTAACAGACTCTCAGCCATGTTAAATGTTATTTCGTTTTACCACGGCAAAAGAAGGCCATTTTTTTCGATTTAACACGAGTTTTTCCATTTAACACGCTTTAACATAGATCATGAATACCCCTAATATGTAATAAATTTGATTTTGTAAGTGGTATATAAACAGGGGCATGTAAATAGTTTTTAAAGTCAATTAATACCTGTACTTATATTACGCTTTCGTCTATTTAACATAATTTTCATTATTAGGTTAATTTTTATTAATATATTCTTTTTTGAGAGTTGGTTAGTTTATTTAAAAACAAATTTGATCTTTTTTCTCAATTTTATTCTTTTTAAAACCTTCCAACGTTTCGACCACTTAGTAGGGATGGGATATCGAAAGAAAAATATCGATATTGATATCGATATCGATATCGGATAGCAATATCGATATCGATATAATATCGGGACTAAA
>NW_027115129.1:264854-279251 GCF_000696795.3 Halyomorpha halys
ACTTCTTCTATATAATTCTTTCCTAAATTTAAAACTTGTACTAACCACTTTTCTTTCTATCATTTACATTTGCAAACTCTAAACAGTACAAGTCTTAAATTTAGGAAAGAATTATATAGAAGAATTTATTGATGGGACAAAGGCAATTAGCCGGCATTTTTAAGAATTTTAAAAGAGAAAATGACAACAAAGTAAAGGTATCCTTGAAAATGACCTGAGTGGTCGAAACGTTGGAAGGATTTAAAAAGAATAAAGTTGAGAAAAAGGATCAAATTTGTTTTTAAATAAATTCTCATTATTTTAAATTAAATATAATGGGGTAATGAATATTATGTTTATAGTTTTGTATTATCCAGTTTGTTTTATTTTTTGTTTATTATTTTGTTATGGAACACTTGTTTTATCTTTTGTTTATTGTTTTTGTAATGGCACAAAACTAGCACTAGACTCAGGTTTTGTTTATAATGAATAAAAAGACTTCGTCTTTCACAAATAAAATATACCCTATTCTATAAGAAAGATGTAAAAATTAAATTATTTTTTTTTTAACTTGGAAATAAACCTTTAGATATTTTAAAGCAGAATTGGTAGGTGCTTTTTAAGATTTTAAATTCTTTTAATGAAAAATACATAATTTGGTGATTGACAGTATGTAAATTATTACCTCCTTTTACCTCACACAAGATAGTTTCAACTTGTAATGGTTCAAATTACATAATTTAATTAAAATTCAATATTTTTGTTGATGAGTGTAGGGAAGCTCTCAGAGGTTCACCAAGAAGCGTAATTCTGAATTATCTCCTTGTACAACCGTTGGTCTAGTGACAATACTTCCTTACAAAGTGCTGATCCCCTTCATGAGTTGTAACAGTACAAACTTAATTTATTTTATTCTTTCTAATTTATCTAGAACAAAATCTCTAAATAGGTTTTAGGTTTAAAGATGTTGCTTTCGTGGTTTTTCCCCGAGACAGCTTGGTTGATTTTTTTTCGGTTTAAGCAATTATTTATTTTATGGTAAAATAAAAAACATTTTAATTGTGTATCCATAAAGTGTCTATGTATATAATATTGCTGTTAGTAATGTTTACAGTAAGGCGCTGTGATTTGCTCGGCCATTGACCGTACTAAGGATTTTAGTGGCAGCAACCTTTGGGTTTACTGTACTCTTAGTGGAAAACACTCGTAATGTTTCGTAACAGTTGCTGTTCCTTTTCCATCAGTAAACGCTTCGTAGAAATATAGGAGTATCTATATTTCTTCTATCGTATATATCTTTTAAAAGTAATTTATTAAATTAATATTATGTATAGATAAAAAAATGTGAATAAAAACTTTTATTTACGTACTGTTCATTAAGAATAATAACATTAGCTCATACATACATAATAGATGAAATGTATTATATATACTCTAGTGCGTCTTTTCTCTTTGATTGCCTTGTGGCATTATAAGTTGTAGATGTGAGCCCAGCTAAGATAGTATAATATAGCTATAACCTATAGCTACGCCATAAAATTAATTATATTTAATAAAAAACTAAGGAAAAATATAGTAAACCGATTCGAATGGGAAATTACCATCTTTAGGGGTATTCATGATCTTTAGTTTAACATATTTTACCAAGTTAAAACGATATAACATGTAACATGGCTGAGAGTCTGTTACTAGGTCTGTTAAATGGAGAATGACGTCACGAAACAGATCAGCTGAGCTTGTCACCGTTTTATTTGTTGTCGTGTTGGGTTACTTACTCGTAGTTTGTGTTTTTTTTTTTTCTATTGTCTTGTGTTTTGAACTTTTTAAAAAAGACAATCAGTAGTCAAACTTTTACACTTCTACTTTTCACTTATTTTAGGCATGTTGTAATAAATTAATGTAATCAAAACTTAGAATTAAACAATAACATGAAGTTTTGAAAGGAAAGATTACTAAACAAGTTGCTCAGAAAATCCGCTAGGAGCTCTTATACATTTAACATTAAATAGGGCTCCTCACAATTGCTGTACTTAACATAACATTTAACATGGTAAAACATTTTACATTTAACACAATATCATGAATACCCCTATTATCTTTTGTTAAACTGTCGTACTCTAGGCAGAAACAAAAATTTATATTTGTTATTACTATCTCGTGAAACCATAAAATACAAACTTTTATAACAATAGAAACTCAAGGTATATAAATAATTTTTTTTTCATAATTTTTTGTTTTTTAGTTTTATCTGGTCTTCAGGACCTGACCTACTCAAAACTTGGGGGAAATTACATTTGGGCATGCCTATTAGTATACAATTTCTTTGAAACAACTTAAGTATTTTATCTGTTATAGAATTAGTAAAATAGATTTTTTTTTCTGTTTTATATATGCACCATTAAAGTACAAAAACAACATTCATCAGAAAATTTAGAGCAATAATTGTGTTTTTTCTTTCAATTGTTTCATTCATTTTAATCTTTAAAACTTATACGTATAAGTTTATACGTATAAACAAATTAATAATTATAAATTAATTTTAAGGCGATCCTGGGAATAAAATTAATATTTTTACATTAATCTTCAATTTCTGACGATGTTGAACAAAGAATAACCTATAGTGCATGGACAGAAAAAAATCAATGGCCTGAATTTGAACTTAGCACAATCTCCGAAAATGTGAGTGGAAATTTTCGATTCTCTGGTCGACATTTTGTTTAATTTCTTAGATAAATATTATCCTTTTGTAATGAGGAAGTAAAATTTACCTTGAATTCCTAATAATTTGTCTCATTAAGGATAGGTTTAATTAAGATAGGGTTTCCCTGTAAACTAATCATAGGTGACGGCACTTAGGGAATATTAGTTTGGAGGGGGGGGGGCGAAGGTTAGTGTTATATTAGTAGTATTAGTACGAGAGTACAAGAGGAAAAAAAAAAGTAAATTATTTCGTAACAATTTTAGATTACTATAATGAAAATTATGTATAATTCTAGTAAAAATTGATGAGTCAAGTATAGGTAGGTGGAATAAAAAATGGCGGCTATTTCAAAACGTCAAAAAAAAAATTTTTTCTTACGGAGCTTCGTATCTTTAAAACTACAAACAGTACTAGAGAATCTAAGAGAACATCATTTAAAGAAGAGTAAATTTTCTAAAATATTAACCCTAATAGAGACATTTTCGTTCAATAGTTCGAGATATGGTTTTTTAAAAAGCTACATTCCACAACAGAAAATCAGTAGTAAGTGAAATAATTTTTAGAAATCCGTATTTCAAAATTCATTCGACGCACAAATGTCTATTAGCTCTTAAATTAAAGCTAGTTAAATGAACTAGAAAGTAGTTCATAATGTTTGTCTCCGTAAGAGTAGTAGTTTTTCAAATATCTGACAATATTTTATCCGAACAACTAGAAATTAACAATTTTTGAATTTATTTTTTCAAATGCCATAAAAACTACTACTCCTACGAAAATAAACGTTATAAACTATATGTCGAATAGTTTTTGAGATATAGATTTCTCAAATTAACTTCACTATCCACTGATTTTACCGTGTATCTTTATGCAATATTGCAATTTAAAAAGCTATATTTATATATAAATAGCGCTGTTAGTAAATTTACTCTACTTTAAATGATGTTCTATTAGGTTTTCTAGTGTTGTTGATAGTTTTAATGATATAAAGTCCTGAAAGGAAAATTTGATTTGTTTAAGGTTTTGAAACAGCTGCCATTTTTTATTCCCCTACATATACTTGGCAGACTCATCAATTTTGACTAGTAATTCTACATAATTTATTATTATTTATTTATCACCCTGCCCTACATACATAGTTTTCATTAAAGTAATAAAAAATTGGGGTGAGATAACTGCCTAAATAGTTATAATAAATATTATTCATAACAGTTTTGAATGATGTTAGTAAGTAGAAAAAGTGACAAGTATTTATGTAAAAAAGTTTTAAGTTTATATTTTAAACCTAAAACTTTTTCAAAAAAGCATATAAAAGTTTTATATGACTTGGGCAATCAGCCTGGAGACAAAATTTAAAGAATATGACATCAATATTTAGGTTGACTCCTTGAAAATTGCATGAGGGCCGAAACGTTGGAGAGTTTCTGAAAATAAATGTTGAGGGTATATTTGGATCAAATTTGTGAGTATTAATAATAAAATAAACCACTCTCAAACAATCATTAAATTAAATATAGTTGTAAATTATCAAATCTAAAAAAAAAAAATATTGTATGCACTTATTGTAAGATCTTCCGTTATATTTTTTTTTAAATATTTATTTATTGCTATTTCCAACTGTACATTATAATACATTTAGTAAATCTGATCCCAGTTAATATGGAGTGTTACAGGCGTGTAGAGAAACTACCCATTGGTAGCACTCTAATGACATTTTACATTAGGTGGTCTCGTGGCCATCTTCTTTTCAGGCGCCTCAGAGGATTGTCAGGAATGGAAGAAGATGCAAGATTAGAAACTAGGGGGTTTGAGTGGTTATAGAGCTTATAGTGGAAGGAGTGATATCTGGTTCGGGCTAGATCGGTTACATAAGGAACATTAAGCTCTTTATGTATGATTTTATTTGTGACAAAGGAGCATTGAGGATTTTACGAAGGATTTTGGATTGTAAGGATTGGATACGAGAGAAATTCGAAGGTTTAGTGGAGCCCCAAAGCTCAACTCCGTATGTCCAGATTGGCCTTATTACAGTCATGTAGATCAGTCTTTTGTAATGAATTAGAAGTTTAGACCGTTTGTCTAGTAAGTGCTGTAATAGTCGAAATCGACGAGCAGTTCGCTGTCTTTTCAGTCTGGTGTGAGGATTTCAAGTTAATCGCTTGTCCAAATGTAGTCCAAGGTAGCGGATCTGTTCGACAGGGGTAAGAGTTCCGTGATTAAATACGTTTTATTGTTTTCGATTTACTTATGATCTGTGTATCTTATTTATTCATTTTGGAGTTTTAAGAAATAGAAATTTTAATATTTGATTTAAAGATAGGAAAAAATGAATGGAAAATTTCTCGTAACCAACTAAAGAAAGGGAACAGGTTTCTTTAGTCAGACAAAAAATATTTTTATGGCCCTTGATATTTGTTCCTATCCAATATTCGTAGGCTATGATTCACCTTGGTAACCGATGATTCGACAGTTTGTTGACGACGTGCGTTCAAATATTTAAAGTGTTACGAGGCGCGTGTTGAGTCTAATAGTGAATTTATAACTTATGGTGGTAGTGCCAAATGGGTTTACCATTGCCCAAATTATAGTCAGCATTCTCTTATTGCCCTTGTATATTTATTTTAAACCCATTTTTATTTATTTCTGATTTTATATTTCATTACAGGTATTCATAATGTCGTATTAAATATTTATAAGTATATAATTACGATCAGCCTAGTTTAATGTCCATCTTATTCGGTAAATTCATAGAAGCTCCTAGCGGATTTTCTGGGCAACTAATTTTTTAACCTTGTAACCTTTACAAGATAATAAAATTTCTAATATCATTATAACCATCAAATATTTAAATATATTCGATTAAATAACCATCGCATTCCTTTGATATCGGATCCTTACAATTGGCTTAATTTGTTTACTTTGTCACAAATCAAGTCATCCATCAGGACTTCCATGTTCCATGGCGAGAACCAGATGCCAATCTTTCCATGATAAACGTCCCAACCACCTAAACCCACTTGTTTCTAACCTGGCTTCTCCTTCATTACCTGAAAATCCCCCTTGGCGTCTGAAAAGAAGATGGCCTCGGGATCTTCTCCTTTCTTATCAATAGGTCAATTCTCTATATGTCTGTATCATGTCATTTTATAACTAACACCATTCCAAACTAAAACCTGAAACAACTTATATTTAAAAGAATTCTCGGGCCACTGCTGATGTACATCTGTGAAGTCTGGGGAGCGGCATCCTTTAATAAAAGTAAAAAATTACAATCTTTGCAAAATAAAGTCCTAAGAATCGCAGTTAATGCTCCTTGGTTTGTAAGAAATAGCCAATTGCATCGCGAATTACAGATGGAGTCAATAGAGGATTACATCAAAAAAAGGGTTCATGAAGCTCAACTCCCAGTTGCCGACAGTTAAAGGAGTAGTGACCTACAACCTGGGAAACCCAACCTCAACCCGAAGACTGAAGCCCAGGCAGGACATTCTGTTATAAATTTTAATAAATATAAAATTAATTCATAGTCACACTACCTCTATTTTACTTTTTGTAAGTCCCGAAGACTGAAGCCCAGACTGCAGCAGGACATTCTATTATAATATAAATTCTATATTTATTAATTATATTATTCATATTACCTCTATTTTACTTATTATAATTATTTATTTTGTATTCTTCTTTCGTCCCTTTTTCAAATTAACTTGTACGAGATTATACTCCTCCCCCCATAATCAACTGTTAAAAATATATATGTATAATGTAAAGGTTATATCAACCAAGTAAGGCCCACTAGGCCGACCTGGTATAAAATAAATAAATAAAAGGAAAAAATATAACTAACACCAATTTTACTTGTATTCTATATTTTAATACAGTTCTAAATATCAATAAACAAATTTTAAAAAAAGTTTTGAGTAATGAGGAGAGTTCCAAGTTCAGATTTAGATAATGGAAGTGCTATCTATTGTAGGATGATAACGCAAGTAAATTTGAACTCTAAACGGTTCAGGTGTGTCAGATAAACTCTACTATTTTCGGTTCATCTAAAACAAATATTAATATTTTTCTTTATCTAAACTATTCATAGCAATACTATATTTGGTTATTATACATTTCAAATAGTTTCACATAATTTTACATTGATATACCTTATTGAATTAATTAAAATTGTTTTGAGACAATCGAAAAAAACATAATTATTGTTCTTTATTTTGTATATTTACATAACGCCTGTTGAACAGATTCGATACTCAGGACTCCATATTGACAAGAGGCTTACTTGGAATCCACATACAAGACTGAAACGACAAGAAACTGCTCGTAGACTCCGATTGCTACAACACCTACTTGGCAAACGCTCTAAACTTCTTATTCACTACAAAAAATTAGTATACACTACGATAATCAGACCAATTAGGACATATGGAATTGAGCTCTGGGGCTCCACCAAATTATCAAATTTCTCCCGCATCCAATCCTTGCAATCCAAAATCCTTGATGCTCCTTATTACGTCACAAATGAACTCATTCACAAAGACCTTAACATCCCATTTGTTGCAGATTTGACCCAAACAGATATGCGTATTTTCATTCAAAACTCCTTACCCATCCTAACCCATTAATTCTTAATCTTTCATCCTTAACAATCCCTGATAATCCTCCGAGGCGTCTGAAAAGAAGATGGCCACGGGACCTTCTAATTTAAATTAATTTTTGAAGTACCACCAATGGGTGGTTACTTCCCAAGATTTACAAGTGTATATTAAACATACAACATATTTACCTATTGTATTATTTTGTACAGTTGTAAATTACATTAAATAAAATAAAAAAGTATATTTACATATGCCTTTTGTCGAGTAATGTAAATTTGTGATCCATTTGACAACCTTCGCACAGGATTAGAATAAATTCATGAAAGGAGAAATCTTCCAATGACGACACGTTCAATAATGAAACCTATCTTCAATTAAAGACCTCTTAGTTTTTCATTAATTAAATCGTTTTGGGTTATATCGAAACACATATTGAAAATCGATTAGATAAATTGGCACTTTTGGTTGGTCGATTTTGCTGACGCACCCCAGACCATATACTAACCTTAACAATGTTATTACAGCTTCATACAACCTTTCCTTTTTAATCTGGGCTATTATGACCATTTTAGGGTTAATGTCTTCCAACGATAGTACAAGAGCCAGGGGGAATTAAAGGCAGTTATTGATTCACCCCAATTTTTGAATACTTTAATGAAAATTATGTACATGGCTTGTTGAACATTGATCATCTATGCCCAATTTGTGAGGTTCCTGAGACCGCCGAGCTCGTCTTACTTGCCTGTACCGCCTATGAAGCACTGAGAGTCAAGATGATGAGGGAAACAGGACTCTATGTTCTGACTGAGAGCGATCTTCCTGAGCTGATGATGAAGAAAGAAAAGAAAACTACCCGCACTACAAGACCTTCGTGTATGGGTGGAAGGAGGCTGTGGGCTCTACTCACTTCTCCCTGGGCAGGAGAGAATAAGCTACACCAGCAAGGCCTCAGGAGGAGAGCAAGATTTATAATTATAGCAAGAGCAAGCTGTGTGCACAGCTATGTAAATGTTTCTCATATGTAGCAATGAGTTGTACCACTGCTGCGAACACCCGTATTGTCTAATAGGCAGGGTAGGGTGATAAATAAATAATAATAAATTATGTAGAATTATTAGTCTAAATTGATGAGTCTGCCAAGTATAGGTAGGGGGAATAAAAAAAGGTGGTTGTTACAAAGCGATAAAAAAAAAAAAAATAATTTTTCATTCGAAGCTATATATCCTTCAAACTACCAACAACATTCGAAAACTTAACTATCTTTAATTTGAGTGCAAATAGACATGTATGCGTTGAATCGTATTTATGATATAGATTTCTCAAAATAAATTCACTAACTTCTCATTTTTTATGGAATTTTGCTTTTTAAAAAGCAAAATCTCGAGAACTATTCAACGCAAATATCTTTATTAGGGCCAGTAGTTTAGCAAATTTACTCTACTTCAAATGATTTTCTCTTGGGTTTTATAGTGTTGTTGGCAATAAAAAAAAAGTTAATAAAATTAATTTGATATTACCTACTTATACTTGGCAGACTTTTCCATTTTGATTAATAACTAGTCAAGTGTTTGAGTGTTGGCAGACATATGTGCGTCTTATGGGTCTGGAATTTTATTTTTTCATAAATCAAACTTATTGTCCGAACAACTAGAAATTAATTTATTTTAGCAAATATCATGAAAAATACTATTTCTATGAAGGTAAAGGTCATAAACTACTTTTTAGTCCATTAAACTAGCTTTAGTTTGAGTGCTAATAGACATCTGTACGTCACATAGTTCCTGAGATATAGATTTCTCAAAGTAATTAACTAACTACTAATCTTTGAATACATTTTAAAGAAATTTTGTTTCTTAAAAGGCTATATCTCAAGAACTATTTAACATAAATAGCTCTATTAGGGCTAATATTTTAGCAAATTTACTCTTCTTTAAATAATGTTCCCTTAGGTTTTGTTAGTATTGGTTGTAATTTTAAAGATATAGAGTTCCGAATGAAAAATATATCTTTTTAACGTTTTGAAACAGCTGCAATTTTCTTCCTTCTACCTATACTTGGTAGACTCATCAATTATGACTAGTAATTATACAAAGTTACAAAGTTTATACAAATTAATCAAAAATTACTCTTGTACTCTCAATTTCTCTATCCTTACTTATATCTCATTCTTACTAACCTCATCATCCTGATAAGAGCGAACATGGTGGATGCCTTCTCGATACAAACTGAGAGAATAAGGAAATTATTTCCCAAATATATGCTCATAATTGCAAAATCATGTTAGGTAACTAATTAAACAATAGTCATAATATACCTTGTGTAATATATTTATATCTTATGCAAGTTCTTAAACAATAATTAATGATGCTGTTAAAAATTTAAATCAGTTTTTTTTAAAAAGGAAGAATATAAGAATAAATAAATATTATAAATTCACTTTTTTGGAGGTAGCAATTTATGCAACCTTCATAATCCTTGAAACATTTAATTAAATTTCTAAAATCGATTAACGATCGATTATAGAAGAACACAAATTCGCTTGCAGATAGACACGGATTCAATTTTCTTCTTTATTGCTTAAAACGTAAAATGTAATAATTTTCGATTATACGAACATATTTACTTATTTTTTTTCATTTCGTGAATCAATTACAGACCTCTGCTGAGGAAGCAAAGAAAATGTTATCACTCATTGTATTTTCTACCAAATAAAAAAATAACAGGTCAATTTTTTCTTTGACTTATATATCGAATATATTATTTCGATTGTAAAAAACTATATGAATTCCAGTTTTCTACGAAAATACACGTTTTGAGGTCCCATGAGTCTAAATAAGCAAGTTTCGCAAAATAGTCTGCGTGTGAACAGCCTTGCTCAAAAACGAAAAGTAGTACATAACTGAAATTTAGTGCTTTTTTTACCCGATTTTCACATTTGTACTGGGATCGGGGATATCGAGTAAGATGGGTTTACGTTATATGTAGACAAAGGCGTGCCCAGGATCAAAACTTGGAGATGGTAAGCCATTGTCAATCAAGTTATGATAATTTAGCTTGTCACTAACATTATTTGTTTTTTTAAAAAAAGTCAATTTTTATTAAATTAATAATTTTTTAAGTTCTATTGGGGGGGAGGGGCAGTGGCCCCCTCCTGCCCCCCTCTGGGTACGCTTATCTATGTCGGTGTGCTAGAGTAGTGTCGCATTAGTCTTTCGACTAGTTTCTTTAGTTAATCATTCAACACTTTTTTTATGACTAACAAGTTATTATTTTCCACACATATTATTTAATTTTAGGTCATAGGCGTACCTAGACCATTTGTGGCCTATACAATATTTATTTTTGGGGCCCGGAATAGATTTATTTTTGAGAACTAGTATAAATGTATTCTTACGCCTTGGGCGGATTGGATTTCTAGACTCGGGGTGGATTATTTTTGAGGCCTGTTTTAGGGGGGGGGGCCGTATTTGATTTGTTTTTGGGGCACGGGGTGGAATCAGTTATGGAATCTGGACTGAAACAACTTTACGTTTTTGGGGGAGATATATAAAAACACTGTTTTCCCACCTCGTTATATTTGGTAAAGTTGATATATAGCAACAGTTCATTGTCATGGCGTATACACATGATAGTTAACGTAACTGCTACTTCGATGACATTACTTACATTATCAATTATTACGCAAGAGCTTGTACGCTATTACTGTCATGACTGTAACTATTGAATAGTTACACTATAATAGTGGCTGTGATTTTGCTGTAACTCTACGATAGACACGTGTGTGTTCACTAATTTATACATAAGCCTTTCAGATGACCGAACCTTTTCAGATCATTTTTAGTATTTTCAATATATTTTTTTTATGCACTTGTAAATGTGCTTTACTTCCAGTAAATGAGATGTTCTATGAAGGCATGGCATGAAGGAGATAGCACCCAGTGCATCCTCCTGACGTTAAGTAAATTATTTTATTATACTAGGAGGTCCCGCATCCAACTCCTCTTCAGCCTACGCCGAGTTACGTCAGGAATGTAATGTGTTGTATTTTAAATGTTGATTCTATAGCAATTAGCATTGAATTAGTGGTTAAGAACAAATTGGAATTTTTGTAAAATTGTATACTTCTGATTTTCTACTATATTTCTTGTTCTGAAACTAGCAAAGATTAATTTCAAATCAAAGTTGAATAGATTCATTTTTTTATTTTTGATCTATTATATTGTATTGGAAGTATAGTAATTACTTCTTTCTTGAAGAAGTTTGTCGGGGGGGTGCGGTCAGCAAAGAACAACATAAATAAACAAAACCATATTTATTTATTTTATGCCGACGTTTCGACCTGAGTTTCAGGTCTTCATCAGGGCTATAGAACAAAAGAGATAACAACAACATTTAGAGTAACATACAATTGAAAAGGAATAGTATACAAACAAATTTAGAATTATATAAAATCATTTAAATCATAAATGATAAAAAATGATAACTGATAATATTTTATATAATTCTAAATTTATTGTTTGCTATTCCTTTTCAATTGTATGTTTCTCAAAATGTTGTTGTTATCTCTTTTGTTCTATAGCCCTGATGAAGACCTGAAACTCAGGTCGAAATGTTGGATATATAAATATGGTTTTGTTTATTTATGTTGTTCTTTGCTGACCGCACCCCCCGACAAACTTCTTCAAGCATTAATCTACGGTCAACTATCTACACCTCATTATAGTAATTACTATTAAGTATTCTCCATCCAAAGGGGGATGTGTAAAATATATTCTATGAAAATTGTTTAAAAAAAAAAAAAACTATTTCCGTAGATCTCCAGTACCGATATTATTCTTAGTATTGTATTATATCTAACCGTTAAATTTCAATTATACATGTTTGTTTTGTTAATTATAAAGTATATTTTGCTATAATTGATTTACTTTGAAGAAATAAAAACGTTTTCTAAAGCTTCCCAAATAAAGTTTAATGAGCTTACTACCTCGGTTATGAAGTTGTTGTTGGGGCTTTAGGGCGTAAAACCCTGAGGTCATCAACGCCCATAATTATATTTCAAGATTTGATACTCTTTAAATAATTACGAAAAAAATTTAAATAATTTCTTCTTTTAGAATTAATTAGTACGTATAACAAACTTTGGAGTTTAAATCTTATTTAAAAGGCCATTCCTTTTTAAGAAAACCAAAACCATTTCCACGTTCTTCTGGTCATCATTCAGAGCATCCGATACACTCGGTCCCACTCCCAATCTATTTAAGAAATAACATTCTTCAAATATGTGACTGACCGTAAGTACACTGTTGCAGTATTGACATTTTGGCGGTGGCTGCTTACTGATCAGATATCTATGAGTTAAACTCGTATGACCTATTCTCAATCTGGCAATAGCTACCTCCTCCCTGCGATTGGAACGGTTTGATGTAGTCCGTGGTTTAATGGTTTTTCTAATAGTTCTTAATTTGCTTGGCGGGCTTTCATTTCACATGGCTTGCTAACTAGCTGATATTTCATTTTAACATCGGAAGACTTATTTCTTAGGTTGTCAGAATGGCCGCGCCCTGACTTACAGTTATGAAGTTATGTTAATTAATATCAGATTATAACAATAACCTTACTCAACTACCTGCAACCACACAGAGATGGGCCAAAATCAGCTGTAGTTGAAACTGATAACTAATGTTGCCATGGATACTATATTTATTTATGAATGGTTCATTCATGAATATGTGTCGTTGCCATGGCAATATTAGTTATCAGTTTCAACTACAGCTGATTTTTGCCCAACTCTGCAACCACATAACAGTTTAGTCACCGACAGGGTAATTAATTAACAACTTAGCAAAAGTAGCAAATGCTATAAAAATTTAAAAAAAAAATTAATGTCTTCCAAACCGTTCTCGTAAAACATTGCTTTTTTTTTTTTTTTTCTTATCTCCTGGAATAAGAAATAAGCATTTACAAATATATACAATAGAAAAATGACATGTACATATACCGGCTATTTCATTTTCTTGTTTTGCCGGGATGGCATAAAATTTGTAAAACATTGCACTTTCAAGTTATAACTAGTATTTCAGTAATTTTTTATTAATGGCATTAAAAATTGTACAATGATAAAGTTATAGTTTTTCTGAAAAAAACTTAATTTTTTTTTGTAATTAATTGTGATTATGTGTCTTTAATGTTTACCAACAACTGTAGCGCAGAACAATGTTTTTCGACATCAAAGTAGGCGAAAATTAAATTGTAGGAAGTTTGACTTCTATCTAAACCGTTCTCTCCATTCCTCTCAATCAATCCGTTACAAAATGCAATACAAATTAATGAAAATTATCAATAAATAGAAAAGTATAAATAAATAAAATAGCCACCGTAGTATAACAATTAAAAAAACAAATAAATAACTTTATTTATTGTCTTACACTTTATGAGACTTATTAATTATGTTAAAATAAATAAAATTTTATCCATTTTAATTTAAAAACATTTTTATTCTATTTATAAGTCCGACGTTTCGACCAATTAGGCTATCTTCAGGGACAATCTATAACAAATAGCTTTTATTACACATATGATCTTCAAGAATTCCAAAACAAATAACAATATTATTTATAATTTATCTTACTTTAATACAATTTTAGAAATAAATCATTTTAAAAAAATACAAAACAACTTCATACAGACGATTCTGTCCGGGTCAATCCAACAAAATACCCTATGAGACATTAAAATATTAGGGATTCATATATTTTTGTAATTAGTCAATTATCACATTAAAATAAAAATTATTTATCACAATCACCTTCTAATAGATTGTCTTCTGTAATAGATTGTACCTGTGGATGGCCGAATTGGACGAAACGTTGGACTTATAAATAAATAAAAATGTTTTGAGACTAAAATTTTATTTATTTAAACAAATAAATAATTTTAAAAATACTAATAAATAAACTTTAAAAAAACACAAATAAATATATTAAGAAGCTAAGAAACACACAGATGAATAATATCAGATTCAGAGCTAATATACACGCAGATAATGATGTATAATACCCAGGGAGTCAAATAATAAAAAAATAAATACAAATTTAATATTAAATCTAGACATCTCGTTTCAAC
>NW_027115129.1:283326-286900 GCF_000696795.3 Halyomorpha halys
GTTTCTAACCTTGCTTCCTCTTCCATTCCTGGCAATCCTCCGAGGCGCCTGAAAACAAGATGGCCTCGTGACCTTATATTGTAAACTGTTTTTAGAGTTCTACTACTAGGTAGTTTCTCTACATCCTGTGTCTTATCATTATGTCATTATGATCAAGTTTACTGGTTGTATTTTTTTATACAGTTGTAAATATCAATAAATAAATTTAAAAAAAAAAAATTCTTTTATTGTGTCATGCGAAACCTTTAGAAATTAAAAATTATGAAATTTAAATTGCGAAATAAAAAATTATGAAATTTAAATTGCGAAATTAAAAATTTCACCTTCATTCATTTTGATATATTTTTTTTTATTCCGATGACCATTGTTCATATATTCGTTCATAACTCCTCTAATTTCTACGTTCCAACAAATTTTTATCAAATTTTCAATTGACCTATTTACATCCCTAAATTCCTAAAGTAAAAAAAAAAAACACACCATATTGACTTAGGATTATATCACTTACATCGTATGATACCACTCTAATGAGTGCTATAAATATCAAAGAATATTATCAAATCTAAAACAATCCTTCCTACATCTCGTTGTATTAATCTGTCAGCATGATTACATTCAGGGGCATCTACAAACAGGAAGATCTAATAAAATCAGGAAATAGTCAGAAATTTTTATCTAAGGCGTCAAAACTAAAATAAACTAGAGATGCGACATCGATAAAAAAATATCGATGTTCAATACTAAAACATCGATGTTAAAAAACCATCGACAAAAAAATCGATGTTTTTTTTTTAAACATCCAGTAACATTTCAGTAACATAAAGACTGTTATAAAGACTACCCATGCTCCGGCCAGTCAGAAGTGCTTTTTCAATCAACCAATAGGACATGGACTCCAAAAAACATCGATGTTTTTAAAATATCGTTGCTTACAATACATTACCCAAAATACATCGATGTTTTTGAACATCAATTTGAGTAACATAAGGTTTGTTCCAACATCACGCATTTTACAGCCTGTCAGAAGTGGGTTTTGAAAGTAAGAATTCGACATCGACTACAAAAAACATCGATGTTTTTATATTTATGTACAATATCGTTGCTTACAATACATTACCCAAAATACATCGATGTTTTTGAACAACCATTTGAGTAACGTAAGGTCTGTTACAACGACTATCCAACGATCACGCATTTTAAGGCCTGCCAGAAGTGGTTTTTGAAAATAAGAATCCGACATCGACTACAAAAAACATCGATGTATTTTAGGCAAAGGTTTGTATGTAATGATATTTTAATATTAAGCATAGATATTTTAAAACATCTATGTTTTTCTTGTCGTAATTTGTCTTTATTAGGTCGTGAGCGTGCTGGTTGGAGGTCCTTTTTTATCCCACCACATTGTTGATAGGAAATTGTTTATACCGTAAATTTTTTGTTTTCATTTAGTTACTTTTGGAAAAAAAAAAAATTAAAGATTGGGACAAACGTAAAACATCGAAAGTAAAACATCGATGTTAAAAAAACATCGACATCGATGTCGCATCCCTAAAATAAACAGTTAAGTTATTAGTCCAGGAAGCGAGAATTTCTTCATGTACCCCAATGTTTATTATATTGTATTATTTAGAATAATATATGTATACTTCTGATTTTTAAAGATATCTCAGGATTTCAGTATTATTGGCAGAGAATCGGCAACATATGGGACATTAAGGTCCTGATGGATTGATTTGTGGCAAAGTAAGGAGCATTAGGGATTTTGGACAGTAAGGATTGAATTCCAGAAAAAAATTCGAAGGTTTAGTGGAGTCCAAAGCTCAACTCCGTATGTCTAGATAGGCCTTATTACAGTATTTTGTAACCAATTGGAAGTTAGGACCGATTCCATACCAGTCATTTCTCCAGATATAATACTAAGCAACGGTTCTGTTCGACAGGGATAAGTGGGGTATTATTAAAGGATATTGTGGGGCAGGAGGTCATGGGTTCACGACAATAGGTAACTGTGATTTGGTGGGATTTATTGGAATTAATTTTAATCCTCCAGTTTTGGCACCATTCTTCAAGGGTGGTGATGTGGTATTGGAGGGTTTAGGATACAATGTAAGGATCATTGTTCACTGACAATAGACATGTGTCATCGGCATACGTGGAGAGATTAGTGTTAGGATGGGTTGGGATGTCAGCTGTAAAAACTGTATAAAGGATAGGACCAATGATGCTACCCTGAGGTACACCAGCAGACTGACGTAATAGAGATGAAAAAGCGCTGTTCTTTACTTGAAATAACCTGTCGGAGAGATGAGAACGGATAATGTGAAAATTATAGTAATTCTCAAAATTGTTATAATTATTAATCTTAAATTATTTTCTGTAAATTTTATTTTTTAAATAATTGTTCTAAAAAACTTTTTTTATAGTGCAAACGAATTGCGATACCTTGCCACAATAGAGTTGTTTTATTGACTGAGCTTCAAGATCCAAAAAATAATACATATTATTTACTAGTCAAGAAAAAAAGTTATAAACATATATTTATATATAGGACATAATACCAGTTGTAGTTGTTTACTGGAAAGTATATGATTGAACTAAAATCCCGACACAGTCATCCGTCCCATTGTTCCTAAAGGTTGTTGAACCCGGTTGATAACAATAATAGGAGAGGATTGTTCGCAAGCACATTCCGTCCGCTGTAGTTTGTGCAAGTTGTGACAGCTCGGCGAGACTTGTCCAAGCCCTGACATACGCTCTGATAAGTCCGCACTGTATCTGTTCCATCATCATCCAACTTCCCAACAGGATCATTAGTTCTCTCCAATGTAAACAGCTGGGCTCCTTTGTTTCACTACAAAGCTCTGTTTATTATGTTCGTTCGAGGCGCTCGGTATATGACATATATTCTAAAGTTTTTTTTATTTAAATTTATTTTATTTAAGAGAATTTAGTACAATCTGCCACAAATTAAGGACCTTAAGTATTATTGCCCTAATATTTATTTATTGAGAGCAAAACATGTAAATAATAACAAAACAATTCACTGATATAAAAAAAAATTTTAAGATAATACTAAAGGAATATATAAATAAAAAAAATACTATCAATATATTCTGAAGTGGAGTTTAGGACTGATTTTAGTGAATCTTAAAAGATTTTTTTTAATTGTACAAAAAAAAAAATAGAATAAGTAAATAAGAGGAATGTTTCAAACACTTGAAAATCTTGCGAAGGAACCACCCAACAGTGGTACTTCAAACATTAATTTAAATTAGAAGATGCCGTGGCCATCTTCCACTTAAAAGATTAAAACGAACAAATCTTACTGTGCGTGCATCAGACAACTGTCGCATACTAAGCTATTATGTCCCCAAGTTTGTTGTAGGTCAGTGAGCTAGTGTTAAAGTTATCGGTAAACATTTCCAACCATCCTAATCCTTTGGTTCAAACCTTATCTAGTTCCACCCATCCCTACAGCCCACCTAGAAGGTTGAAACGGCAGTGGCCAAGAGACTTGTTAAAATAAAAATGGACAATTGGAGTTCTGGCAATGGTCAGATTCTCCACTCAAGTT
>NW_027115129.1:287240-289088 GCF_000696795.3 Halyomorpha halys
TGAGATCATTCATCAATATTACCTATTGCCCACAACTGTGTGGCAGATTGTAATATCTATCAATAAATAAATCTATCAAGAAAAAAAAAAAAGTTATCGGTATTTATTGTGATTTTCGGAGTGAAAAAAAAAATAGACAAGGAAAGGCGAAAATTATGAGCAAAACATTTCTACTGCTTTAAAAATTCATATTTTAGTGTTTCTCGAGGTAGAAATGGCGAATATTTTTACAGGCAGTAAGTTTTGCTGCACATTGGCTACTTTTAGTTTGATGATTAAAAAAATCTAGTTGACTGAAAGTTGCCACCTCTATTTCCACCGAGAGAAGAAAAAAGGCAGTTGTTGTAAAAATCATTTTTTGGAATTACTAGGTATCACAGCTGATATATTAATTATGCATGAAATATATAAATTTCAAAATTATGAGAGATAGTTGACCGTGGATGATGAATGAGGAGAAGATGGTTGGGGGTGCGGTCAATGAAAAACACTAATAAGTTGGATTAACTTATTTTAATGTGACAACGTTTCGGCTAGAGTTTCTAGCCTTCTTCAGGGCTAAAAACAGAACAAGATAACAACCACAGTAAGTATAGAAAAATAAAAAGGAAAGTCTAAACAGAATAATTTTACACATAAAATGAATAATTGTTCATGAACAAAAATTATTCTGTTTATACTTTCCTTTTTATTTTTTTATTTTTCTATACTTACTGTGGTTGTTATCTTGTTCTGTTTCTAGCCTGAAGAAGGCTAGAAAATCTAGCCGAAACGTTGGCACATTAAAATAAGTTAATCGAACTTATTTGTGTTTTTCATTGACTGCACCCCCAACCATCTTCTCCTCAAATATAAATTTAAATTCATCATTTTTAGTTACTTCCATCGGTTCGTCTTGTAATTGTGGAAATTCTTCTGTGTTTAAATTTGAAAATAAAGATCATAAATTCAACCATGTATATCCATTTTCAAAATATCATCAAACTGTTGATTGAAATCTGAATGGAAAGCATTCAAGTCTTCACAATAAGAAAGCATGTCTTCATTTTTATTTTTTTCTCTTAATTGTTATTAAGTTGGGAACTGGCTGAATTCGTCCAAAGTTTCGTTTGTACAGAAGACGTTTTGTCACTAATACAAAAATAAAAGATTTTGTTTTTATTGAAGTCACTTCATCACTTTGTAGCTGAAGATTGCCTTAATTAAATTTTTATTTAAAGTCTGCCAAGTAAGCAATGTCACTTTTTGATTGAATTAAATTGAATCGTAATGAACCAGTTTTATCTTTCTAGAACTCTAGGACCGAGTTTACACAGCAGAATTATATTACACAGTTTACAAAACCCATCTTAAAAGGCATCCTTTGACAACGTTTATTGTCTTAATATTCTATTCTTTCTTTTGTACTATCACCGCCCCCTTACAGTAATCCATCGCCCCCAAAATGCACCTATGGCCATCATCACCCCTCTGAATCGTAGCAGCACCCACCAGAGGGTTGTGGTGCCCAATTTGGGAATCTCTGGGTTAATAGAATGGAACGAAATAATTGAAAGTCGATGGAAAATATCACTACACGCAATCGAAAGAACTGGCATTTGAGAGGAAAGGTTCCCAACGTGAGGAGGGGGGGGGGTTGTAGCCCATTGCTTAGCGTTAAATAGGAGTAGGCACGATAATCGATAGGTCACAGTATCGACTTTTTACAAGATACACAATAACAGAAAAAAAATGCTAATTTATGAATTTAGTGAATGAACCTTTTTTTTTGATAGATTTATTTATTGATAGATATTACAATCTGCCACACAGTTGTGGGCAATAGGTAATATTGATGAATGATCTCAT
>NW_027115129.1:290013-291843 GCF_000696795.3 Halyomorpha halys
GGGTTTGGGTGGTTAGGGAGTTTATTATGGAAGGAATAATATCGGGTTCGGGCTAGATCGGTTACATAAGGAACATTTGGGTCTTTATGGATGGTTTTATTAGTAACAAAATAAGGAGCATTGAGGATTTTACGAAGGATTTTGGTTTGTAAAGATTGGATACGAGAGGAATTATTTAAATTTAAATCTACATGTGAAGTTACCATGGCAATGTGTGCACAAATTTGAGGTCACTTTATTACCTTTTAAATTATAATGAGGTAATGCAATGCGTGTTCTCAACTACTTTTATGACCGTTGTTTATAATTCTCTATTTGTTTGTAACTTATCAACTAGATAAGAACTAATCCTATTTTCATATGGTACTCCTAAATAGGAATTATGAACAAATATCTCTTTTTTATCTTCTTATCTCTTCTTAATTTCGTCTCCAATTGTAATATTTAATAGGAAGACATATTTACTCGTCTTTTTCTAACCTTAAATGTCCAGTTAGATTAAGATTAGATAAATAAAATTATTGACTCTTCCAAGAAAATGTTGTTCAAATTTTTTGTTTTATTTATTTATTTTTTTCAATTTTTAGTGTTTTAATAGGATTAGTTCTTATCTAGCTGATAAATTATAAAAAAAATAGGGAATCATAATGAACAATCATAAAAGTAGTTAAGTATTACATTACATCATTATTATAATACAAATGATAATAGTTAATAAAGTGACCTCAAATTCGTGCACAAATACTGTTGCAATGGTAACTTCGATTAATTATATGAATAAAATTATTAACTTATTATATATAGAGATAATTGACCGAAGAAGGCTCCCGAACTTACAGGTCTTACTCACGGCTTCAGTGAAACAGAAAATAATTATCTGCCACTGTCGGATTCGAACCCAGGTCTTTGGAGTTTTTAGAACATTGCCTTACCAATGAGCTACCCACTCCTATAAAAAGAAGAATAAATAACTTAAATTTTTTGAAAGAAGATAGTCTGGTTGGCGGTCAATAAAGATATCAAAATAGTAAAATAAAACTATTTATTAATGAGGTGTAGATAGTTGACCGTAGATTAATGCTTGAAGAAGTTTGTCGGGGGGTGCGGTCAGCAAAGAACAACATAAATAAACAAAACCATATTTATTTATTTTATGCCGACGTTTCGACCTGAGTTTCAGGTCTTCATCAGGGGTTTTGGCGTAGAAGGGAAGATTGAGTTACAATCCTACAATATATTTTCTTCTCTGGTCCCTTTTTCAAATTTACTTGTTTCTTTTCACTATTAGAGAGCAATTGTATGTTTTATTTATGTGTACCAATATCATTATTTTTTGTTATTAATTTTACATTCCTCTTTTATTAAGAAGCATTATTCTTATCTATTTTCTTCTTAATAACAACATTGTATGTAGTTAGGGGTGTCTTTTGTACGAGACTATACCCCCCCATAATCAACAGTTAAAAAATATATATAATATAAGTTATATCAACCTTGTAAGGCCCACCATGCCGATCTGGTATAAAATAAAAAAAAAAAAATGGTTCATTGATAAGGGTTGTTTCCATGGCAATTTAAGCTATTAGTTTCAACAATAGCTAATTATTGCCCGTCTATAAATCTCAGTTTAGCCAACTCTCATTTGCCAGTAAAGTTTACCACCAGATTTGAAGGTTAAACTTCTCTGGAACAACGGATTATTATTGATTTTACTCGTTTTTAAGAAATCGTAGTTTAAATTCTGATATTTGATCGAGTCTGGCACCCAGGACTGCTATATAAGATCCGTAAATTCCTACCCCCTACATACTTCCTCATTATCCGTTCTTA
>NW_027115129.1:292783-306106 GCF_000696795.3 Halyomorpha halys
TTAAAAAAAAAAAAAAAATTCTGATAGTACTACCAGCCCATAGAGTGAATAAATTCAGTTAGTTCTAGAAAAAATCATTCCCTGTGCTTGATATATGTTTGTGAAAAATAAATAGAATTCATCTACGTTATCTACTTACGCCTACATTATCTACTACGTGAATATTCAAGAGAATTTATATTATATTCTTCTATTTTAACTGATACGAATTTATCTCCTTCGAGGAAACACTGATATTTCGACTACGGCAATCAGTTTCTGACGTCATAGCCGAATTTCAGCGTTAAAGAAATGAAATAAATTATTCGATGACATCATCTATTGTTGTAATAAGTGCAAAAATAGAATTTACTGAAATAGGGGGTATATAATCATCTTATTCTTCAGCTGTAAATAAGTCATGATTAGTTACAGTTAAATTAAAGGGTTATAATACAACATAATTATTTCATCAATAAAATTTCGACCAAATAATACCTCTATTTATCTATTTATTGTATAGAACTAATAGTACAAGAGCGCAAGAAGAGAAAAAAGTTAGTTATTTCACCCCAATTTTCGATTACTTTAATGAAAACCATGTATAATTACTAGTCAAAAATGATGTGTCTGCCAAGTATAGGTAGCAGAACAAAAATTTGTGGCTGTTTGAAAACGTTAAAAAAATATTTTTTCTTTCGGAGCTACATATCTTTAAAATTATCGACAGCACTAAAAAACCTAATAGAACAATATCTTCATATGGGTTGTAGTTTTCATGATATATGCTAAAATAAATTGATTTGGACAAGATTTCATAACTGAATTTATATTAGAATTTCATAAAAACTAATATTCCTACGAAGATAAACGTTATAATCTGCTTTAAAGTACATTAGATAGAGTACAATGGTTTTTGAGATATAGATTTCAAAAAATAAATTCACTAAATACTGATTTTTCAGTGCATTTTTTAAAAAGCTATATTTAGGGAACCTATTGAACGCAAAATGCTCTATTAGGGCTCATATTTAGAAAATTTACTCTTGATTTTCCTTCTTTTTTGTCCTGTATTCGATTTTTCCCTATATCCTTCTTTCTTATTGTTTTCTTCCTAAAGGATTATCACTTTAGTCCCTCTATCCTTCCATTCATTTCCTATTTCTCTTTTTCAGGGCACGAACATAATTATTTAATGTATTTTATAATTTTATTTAAATTTATGGGCTTAATAAGTATTAATAATGTTGGTTGATACGCACCCATAAAAAAAATAATTATAGAAATAACTTTAAAAAAAAGAACACTAATAATTACTAATACTACCAATCGTTCTCTACATACGTCTGTCCAGCGACGTCCCTCCAAGCCCAAATATACCAGGTCTTGACACAATCCTCCCACCTACGTTTCGGTCTACCCCTAGGATGTTTACACGTCATTTCAGAGGTTATTAACATCTTAGGGATCCCTATTAAGTCCCACAACCTTATATGCCCATCTTATTTGCCGCAATGCAATAACCTGCATTATATTTGCCAGATGCAGTTTTCTCAATTCAGTGAAGTTTAGTGTTCTTTTTTGGTCCGAATATTTTACGTAATACTTTATTTTAAAAACCTGAAGGCACTGTTATTCCCTTACCGTAAAAGGACGCGTTTTGCATCCATAAAAGACAGTAGGAAGTATAATAGTTTTTTTTTAATTCTAACTTTTAGGTTTTTGGACAGAATGCGCGAGCTAATTAAATTCGAAATAAAAAAAATAAAAAGTACTTCTCGCCTTTATTCCCTCATAAATTTCGTCTTTTCCTAAATTACTTAATCTTATCTACCTGTTGAAATATATTTTCTCTCATATTTATGTCACCGAGATTGCTCCCTATTCTACTGCTAATCATATATTTTGTATTATCCGTATTTATTTCGAGAAAAAAATTCCAAAATTAGATAAAAATAAAAGTAGATTGCAAGCTGAAAATAAAATAAATTTATAGTCGTAGCAAAAATGATAAAAATAAATCATTTAAAATACGAATAAATAGGTCTAAAAAAACACAAATAAATAATATCCTACTTTCCAAATTATAAAATTACAATTGTAAGCTAAATTATTATCAACTTATATTATTATTTATTTATTCATAGCTATTTACATAAAAATACATCTAGTAAATTTGATGAATCTATTAACACATTAAAATGGAGTGATACAAGCATGTAGAGAAACCATTGGTTGCATTCAAACCATTAAATTTTTCTCATAACAGTTTATGAATAGTGAATTTCTTTTATGGATAATATTAAAAAAGTAAAAAAAAATTAAATAAATAAATGTATATGATATGATAATGAAGTTTGTTTATTATAAAAATAAAATAAAACAGTTGTTTTTAAAACTATGAGAGGAGGGTATTCCACAACTGTCCAACTAATGGCTGATCAATCATTTTACAAATCATGCAATTTATCTTTTTTTTTCTCTTTGATCATCATTTTTTCTTTCTATACTTTATTTTTTTTTTGTTAATCCCTCATTTTTTTCTTTCTTCCCTTTTTTGTTAATCCCTCCTTTTTTTCTCTTTCTTCCCTTTTTTTGTTAATCCCTCTTTTTTTCTCTTTCTTCCCTTTCTATCATTTCCCCTTTTTTTATCCTTTCCTTTATAGTCTCTCTTTCAACCGAATGTGACTTTGAAAAAACAATTGATACAAATAATTATTCAAAGAGGTGATAGATATATAAATATACATAAAAATAAATAAATTTTTTCTTTTTCTTTCTTGAAATATACAACTGAATTTAAGCAAAAGTAAATATGATGGAAAGTAAAAAAATAATGACGTAACCCAGAACAAATGAAAAAGTTATCTGCACCAAATCATCCAGACATAAGCCACTGTAATATTAACAAAAATAATACAATCTGAACTATAGAATACATGTAAATTGCACTGTAATTTACATGTATTCTATAGTTCAGAGATTTTTATATTATATATTTTTTTTATTTATTCGATCAGTAAGTTTAATTTAAAATGTTATTGTTGCTACTATTCAATCACACTAGTTCCTAACCTTGCTTCCCCTTCAATTCCTAATAATTTTCCAAGGCGTCTGAAAAGATCTCAAAAGTCCTTCTGATGTAGGAATATTATTAGATTTCAATGAATAGCTAAATTCTCTACAAGCCTGCATCATTTGACTGTAAGATTTCTATCATATTTACTTTTGTTTACTGACGGCACATGTATACTTTCTGTAAACAACGACCCAACTAATGCATCACAAACACTACAGGCACACATAACATCTATTGAAGAATGGTGTAAAAACTGGAGAATCAAAATAAATCCTAACAAATCCACCCAGATCACACGACGTACCCTTACAGTATCCTTTCTAAATACACCACTAATGCCTGTTGAACAGATTCGATACTTAGGACTCCATCTTGACAAGAGACTTACTTGGAATCCACACACAAGACTAAAACGACAAGAAACTGCTCGTAGATTCCGATTGCTACAACACTTACTTGACAAACGCTCTAAACTTCCCATTCACTACAAACAAATAGTATACACTACAATAATCAGACCAATTTGGACATATGGAATTGAGCTCTGAAGCTCCACCAAACCATCAAATTCCTCCAGCATCCAATCCTTACAATCCAAAATCCTACGTAAAATCCTTGATGCTCCTTATTACGTTACAAATAAACTCATTCACAAAGACCTTAACATCCTATTCGTTGCAGATTTGACCCAAAACAGATATGAGTCTTTTCATTCCAAACTCCTTAACCATCCTAACCTCTTAATTCTTAATCTTTCGTCCTTAACAGTCCCTGATAATCCTCCAAGGCGTCTGAAAAGAAGATGGCCACGGGACCTCCTAATTGAAATTAATGTTTGAAGTACCACCAATGGGTGGTTCCTTCCCAAGATTTTCAAGTGTATATGAAACATACTACATATTTACCTATTGTATTATTTTGTACAGTTGTAAATTACATTAAATAAATATTTAAAAAAAACAAAAAACTTTTGATTAAATTCAGTTGTATATTTCAAAAAAGAAAAAGAAAAAAATGATTTATTTTTATGAATATTTATATATCTATCACCGCTTTGAATAATTATTTGTATCAATTATTCTTTCAAAGTCACATTAGATTGAAAGAGAGACTATAAAGGAAAGGAGAAAAAAAAAGGAGGGATTAACAAAAAAAATTAATAAAGTATAGAATGAAAAAAAATGATTAAAGAGAAAAAAGATAAAAGATCTAAAGAGATGAAACAAAAAAAAAACTGTTATACCTATATATTATAACATTAAAAACAATTTTTTAGATCAGATTAGAATAATTATGCTGTGTAGCTAATAAGGTTAGCAACCCAATATGGTTGGGCTACTCAACTTTGTTGTTTTTAATAAAGTTTCTTCCCCCCAGGTTATTTCTAGAGTATGACCGAACAGGTAATGAGGACCTGAATGACATAACAGGTAATGATATAGATAAAAATATCTCTAAGCAATTGAAGATAATTACTGAAAACGTTGATATTATCGCCTAATAACTCTCTAATTAAGGTTATATTTTTGATAAAGGCCTATATGATAAGGTTAACCTGCACTGAAGGGAACTTCCTCACTCACTACGCACTACCGTACGAGATAATAAAGGAGGAATTATATTCTCAAATACCTGCTGTGGATAGTTCCGTAGTTCATGATGGTGTCAGGGTATACTATTGGCCTCGGGAACATAGTGCCAGTGCGAACTGACTCCACCAAAGCAGAGATAAATACTATCTAGGAGATACCATTGTTACTTATCTTATTTATTTAATAATGTTGTCTTCATAATGATCTGAGAAGACCATGCAATGTCGTTATATATTCCAGGAATGATCTAGGGCAGGGTTATCTAACCTACAAGGAGAACTTATTGGACAAAATAAAAATACTTCGAAAGGCTTCCATTTTAATTATATTATAATTTATACACATAAAAGCGAATGGTCTAATTTCCAAAATATTCCCCTCCTTCTTGGGAAGGTTTAAAGATTATGAAATCCCCGAATTATCGAGTAGATAAATGTTATGAACACAAGTGAGCGTTTTTGGTTTTTAGCTGAGAATGTATAAGCTTTTTTCACGCTTATTAGGTCTATTCATGATGTGTTAAATGGAAAATGTTTTATCATGTTAAATGTTATAAGTATAGGATTGTGAACAGTCCTATTTAAAGTCATGTTAAATGTTAAAAGCTCCTAGCGGATTTTTAGAGCAACTTGTTTTTTAACCTTTCCTTTCAAAACTTCATGTTATTGTTTACTTTAAAGTTTTGATTACAGTAATTTATAACAACATGCCTGAATTGAGTGAAAAGTAGAAGTTGTGTGAAAGTTTGGCCACTGAGTGCCTTGTTGATCTTATAACTTGTGTGTGAAGAGAATCAAGATTTATTAGATTTTAATACATCCAATACTAAGAGAATAAAACACAAACTACGAGCAAGTAACCTAATCCGAAAATAAACAAAATGGAGCTGAACTCAGCTGGTCTGTTGCGTGACGTCATTCTCCATTTAACAGACCTAGTAACAGACTCTCAACCACGTTACATGTTATATCGTTTTAACATGCTAAAAGAAGGAAATATTTCTCAATTTAACGCGCTTTAACATGTTAAATTAATGATCATGAATATCCCTATTGTACACCAATCGATTTGACTCTAATCAAATAAGGGATATGATATAAAATGGGGGCCACGCCCGAGAAAAATTCATTACTAGGTGATGATACACTTAGAAATGTGTTGGGCCGCCCATAGCTCAGTGGTTAAGACATAGTCTTACCAATTTGATGTCTATTGGCGTTGCCGATTCGAATCTGGCCTGGGACGTTGACTTTTTTCATTGAGTGGCGGTCCCACAAAATGAAGAACTTTGACCCCCAACCATGGTTAGGCAGTATAGGACTCCAATGGGAGTCATGGCCGAAAAAAAAAAAAAAATGTGTTTGGTGCTTGTGTTGTTTATAATTGACCTGACTACCAACAAAGCCAGGAGGTACCACATACTCGGCACAGGTATGACAAGACATATGGCAAAGACCCCTATAATATAAATAATTGCTAATACTTCGATACATATCAATAGATTATATTGTTTCTCAGATCCCATTAAGCTGTCTGACTGTGGTAAATCTTCAGCGCAGATTGGCAACATTTGAAGTATTGATATTAACTCCTCGAACTCCTAACATTCCTCGAATTCCTGCCAATTCTAATATCAATAAACTTTCTTTTTTATCACCTCTTTAGCAAGAATATGAGGTAAGCGGAAACCCGGCATCTGAAGAACTTTTAAAATATAATTGAAATGTGATTTCAGCATGCCAACTTTATGTATATACATATATGCGTTATAAGCTAGTGGTTCTACAAGAGAAATGATTGACTGCTCTACCAACCATATAAGCCCTGATGAAGACCTATAGTGAGGGTCGAAACGTCATTAATAAGTAGTTGACGCTATCTTAATTTTTTTTTATTGCAGTTCCGATCATCTCCTCCTGTTTTTTTCCCCCAACTGTTGAAGCACAGTAATCTGTCAGATGTATTCAGCATTATTGTGTCAGTATTCTGAACTCTATTTTTATAACTTTCACTTTATTTAGGTTGTTTCGCTTTTGGTCTGAACGTAGATAGCGCTGCACTAAGGGTATTCATGATCCTAATTTAACGTGTTAAACGTAAAAACTCATGTTAAATGGAGAAATATTTCCTTCTTTTACCATGTACCTTATAATATATAACATGGTTGAGAGTCTGTTACTAGGTCTGTTAAATGGGGAATGACGTCACACAACAAACCAGCTAAGCTCGTCACTGTTTAATTTGTTGACGAGTTAGGATATTTGCTCGTAGTTTGTTTTGATTGTGTTAGTATTGTTTTAGATGTTTTTAAAACTAATAAACCAATGGATGACCATAATAATAATGTAATGACAGTTGCCAATTAGCTCATCATTCTCTTTCACACAAATCAGAAGATCAACACAGTGCTCAAACATTCTCTTTAGACATGTTGTAATAAATTACTTTAATCAAAACATAGATATAAACAATAAGATGAACCTTTTGAAGGAAAGGTTATAAAACAAGTTTCTCAGAAAATCCGCTAGGAGCTCTCATGCGTTTAACTTTTAACATGACTTTAAATAGGGCTTCTCACAATCCTTTATACTGTTTCACTGTGCAACAAAACTATCACGAAAAACACTGACATCTAAAGTTAAAATCAAAAAGTATCAGATCTAAAATTCAAGATTCAAGCCCTCTTAACTTATATAACCGCTCGATTAAAACTCTTTTCTTTTGCAAATTTATTTACTGTTCCGTTTGCAAACCTACTGCACTGTTCTAGTAGCAAAATAAGTACTTACAGGTTCTTGATAAGAGGTGCTCATAATAGTATTTCTTTGTAACACTTACCTGCAACAAAGAAAATAGGAATTATATTAAGATTATTAAAACATATAAAGCTGAATCAAAGTAAATCAAAAGAAAAAATTAAAATCTACAATTACAAGGGTGAAATACTTTGTGAAGTACGGAGGTGATTTGTTCAAAATCACGCTCGACCACCAGATTTTTACCCTATTTATGAGGCTGGGTGAACCCCAGGAGGGCTGCAGAACCCACAGAGTTGACTCACGGTTGCAATGCAATAGAAAACAATTTTCTGTCTAGCCGGATTCGAATCCAGATTCTTGGAGTTAGTTGTCTATTGCCTTACCAATAAGCTACCCACTCCCACATTAATATATATAAAGATGAGTATAATTATAAATAATAAAATTAGTTGAGAACTAGCCTAACAGATAGGCTTGATTACTCAGCTGATAGATCTAATGAATGTTTAATGAGTAATAATGATTTTATAGTGCACCTTTGCTCAGTAATTATGTATTTTATGCTGAATCTACAAGTTTGCCACTTGCCGCAAATCCAGGATTTGTAAAAATGCTTGGTAAACAGATAAAGCAACAAACGTCTGTAGCCCGTGCGTGTTTTGTCCTTTGCAATTTTTCAAATCATTTTTTTTTTTCATTGTAAATAGGAACGAAATAAAGATAAGCAAAATTAAAGGAAACATAACTATCAGCAATGTAACTATCAGCAATGTAAGTTGTAGGTGATAGAAATTCATCTAAATATTACTACATAACTTATAAAGTCTATAACCTTCGTTGTTTAATTTTTATCAGAAACTTTTTAATTTAATTAACCAAACACATAATGTCTTCATAAATATATATTTGTGTTATGTTAAATAGAAAATAAAACAAATGATCCTAAAGATATTTCAGATGTATTTTATAAGTTAATAGCATTGATGAGTAGATATTTGACCGTGGTATAATGTGTTTATGAGGAGATAGTTGGTGTTCGATCAGTTAAGAACACAAATAAGTAAAAACCTATTTATTAGTGTCAACGTTTCGGCCAGAATTCAAGGCCTTCATCAAGGCTAATAGGCGGAGAATCAACGCCTAGTCATGGCCGAAACACTGCTACAAAGTTTTTACTATATACCATAAATAGTAAATTTCTGACTGCACTCCCAATCATCTTCTTCTCATATGTGTTAATATCAATGATATAAATATTCTTCAACTCTTTTTTTCTTCGAACTTACAAGGTATCATAACTTAAGCAGAAATATTTTCTCAATTTTTGTTTACTTTTCTATTTACTATTCTGTATAACAGACAAAATTATCTTTCCCATAGGTGTCCGTTAAATGGAAGTTTTATTATAATTGCTAAAATAAAAATAATAAAATTATTTTGATTTTCAAATATTTTTAAAAACTGAAGTTGAACTTTTAATTCTTTTGATCATGTCTAGCACCCAGAACTGCTATACAACATCCGTAAATTCCTACTCCCCACATACTTCCTCATTATCCGTTCTTATCTCTCAGACAGATTATTCAACAGAGCTTATTCAACCTTATTCCGTCAGTCTGTTGGTGTACCTCAGGGTAGTATCCTTGGTCCTATCCTTAATACAATTTTCACAGCTGAAATCCTACTCCTTCCTAACACTATCCTCACCATGTATCCCGATGACACACGTCTATTCTCAGTGAACAATGATCCTTACATTCTATCCCAAATCCTCCAATCCCACATCACCACCCTTGAAGAATGGCGCCAAAACTGGAGGATTAAAATAAATTCCAATAAATCTCACCAAATCACATAAACCTATGACTTCTTGTCCTACAGTATCCTTTAATAATACCCCACTTATTCCTGTAGAACAGATCCGTTACTTAGGACTACATCTGGACAAACGACTAACATGGAATCCTCACACAAGACTGAAAAGACAAGAAACTGCTCGTCGATTTCGACTATTACATTTACCAGACAAACGGTCCAAACTTCCAATCCATTACAAAAGACTGATCTACATGACTTTTATAAGGCCTATCTGGACATACGGAGTTTTGGGGCTCCACTTAACCATTAAATTCCTGCCGAATTCAATCCTTACTGTTTAAAACCCTTCGTAAAATCCATAATGCTCCTTACTTTTACACAAATCAAGTCATCCATCCAGGACCTCAATGTCCCATGTTGCCGATTTGGCCAGAACCTGATACTATTCCTTCCATGATAAACTTCCCAACCACCCAAATCCATCTGTTTCTACCCTGGCTTCTCCTTCATTACCTAATAATGTTCCTAGGCGTTTGAAAAGGAGATAGCTTCGAGATCTCCTTTAGAAATGTTATTAGAGTTCTATCAATGGGTAAATTCTCTACATGTTTGTATCATGTCACTAAGTCACCTACAGCAAATTTATGCTTGAAGAAGTTTGTCGAGGGGTGCGGTCAGCAAAGAACAACATAAATAAACAAAACCATATTTATTTATTTTATGCCGACGTTTCGACCTGAGTTTCAGGTCTTCATCAGGGTTTGTGTCGTAGATGAGGGAAAAATTAGTACTCTACAGCAAATTTACTTGTATATATTTTTAATTGTCATAACGTACAGACAAGTCTGCAATGATGAACGACCTTTGAAATCAGTCTTTAGTAAAAAAAGTCGCCATTAGCCTTGAATAACATTTTTAACAATTTCGTTAAGAGAAGGCTAAGATAAGAATTATTGAGCCGTGAAAATGCTGTCTTTTATATTATATAAAAGCGGAAACCTTCAACAGGTTAAAAGCTTTTACCATTCTGTTTATGTTTTTTCCTCTAGAATAGAATATATCAATGTTATTGAGAGGCGAAGTGAACAACTTAAGAAGTTGAGAATGCAAAAAACACCTGTTATTTTTCAATATGTACAATGAATAACAGTATCTTTTCCTCAGTGAATATTTATTAGAAGGACCTTCATAAAATATATTTGTGGTGCTTTGCTATGCGCTGAGTGAGGACGAAAAATGCATAAAGGAAAGTTTTTTTTTATTTTGTATTTTTATTATAATTATTATTTTTATTTTTATTTCTACATGTAAAAAAAGTGTTGTAACTATTTATTTTCCTTTATACCGGAAAATTCTATATAAATCTTATATATCTGTGGCTTACAGGAGTTATAACTACGGTCACCGAAATCTCTATGATGAGTTATGATCCAATACGAATATATTATTGAAGTTGTAGGATATCCTTCAAGTAGATTAAATCTTTACCACTATAACCCATGAAGGATTCTCCAATTTTTTATCCACTTCATACTGGGTGGACGGAAACCTGAGGGCTCTCGAACCCACAGGACTGACTCAAGGCTACAGAAAATACATGTGGGGTACATTTTCATATTAAACTATTAAACAAAAGAAACGCCTTCGTTTTCGGAATTATTTTATGTAGCAATTCAAATTATATATAACATTAACTTACATGCCAAAATCCATCCTGACTTCCAACAGCCCCGCCACAGGTAGAATGCAGACCATTACAATCGAAAACACTTGAACTTATCTCTAAATCCTTAATATCAGATCACTGCTATGTGATGTGAGCACTGCATTCCGGAAGTACACGGAGATATGTCAGCTAATATTAGTGAAAACATTTTGAGTGTTGAGGAATCGATGGTTTAAAAAAAACAAAAAAAAACCAAAAAAAAAACCGTTTCTCTGTTTGAATTTTAATTCTATGTAACTATGTAATAAATTATTACACTTAAACAAGGAAGATTTGTGTCATTCACCAAATTCATATTAAATCTTTCAGTAGATTATTAATTTAAGAATATAATATGGTTATGAATGAAGGTCATATGAATACTATTAATGGAAAATTATTGCAAATCTTCGATTTACGCTGCAACATGACTATATAACAACAACCTAAAGATGGGAGATGATCCCGAAACGTTGTTGATGTATATGAAATAAATTATTACACTTAAACAAGGAAGATTTGTGTCATTTGCCAAATTCATATTAAATGTTTTAATTTTATTTCTCTGTCCCCTAATACTTGATGATTAAGATTAGATTTGTACCTCTAGAGTCCATAAAAGGTGAGTGGTACAGTACTTTGTAAGGAAGTACTGTTTATAGACCAACGGTTGTGTTAGGAGGTGATATCGTCAGAATCAGATTTTTACCTAACTAAGAGTACCCAATTCCTAAGGCTGGGTGGACTCCGGGATGGCTCCCCAACCCACAGACCTGCCACAGCCGGATTCTATCCCGGGTACTTGGTGTTAGTATCACAGTGACTTACCACCGAGCTACCCGCTCCCAGAATACTAGATGATATCAATTATTACTCATTTTAGAAAGAAATGTTCAAGAAAAACAAAAAAACAGTTTTTTATTTGGTGTGATTCACAAGTGTACAAATAATAAATACAATATCTGTGGAATGTTTCATTTACACTAGAAAATCTTGGGAAGGAACCACTCATTTGTGGTACTTTAAACATTAATTTAAATTAGAAGGTCCGGTGGCCATCTTCTTTTCAGACGCCTCAGAGGTTTATCAGGGATTGTTAGTGATGATAGATTAAGAATTAATGGGTTAGGAGTTTGGAATGAAAAGACGCATATCTGTTTTGGGCCAAATCTGCAACGAATGGGATGTTAAGGTCTTTGTGAATGAGCTAATTTGTAACGCAATAAGGAGCATCAAGGATTTTGGATTGTAAGGATTGGATGCGGGAGGAATTTGATGGTTTGGTAGAGCCCCAGAGCTGAATTCCATATGTCCAAATTGGTCTGATTATTGTAGTGTATACTAATTTTTTGTCGTGAATGGGAAGTTTAAGAGTTTTTGTCAAGTAAGTGTTGTAGCTATCGGAATCTACGAGCAGTTTCTTGTCGTCTCCTGTCAAGATGGACTCTTAAGTATCGAATCTGTTCAACAGGCGTTAGTAGGAAAACACAAAAAAGTTTCAAATATTTATTTATGCTCAACGTTTCGACCAACATAAGCGCAATTTTTATTGGTCGTGGTGTTCACTCATAAACCAAAAATATTGTACGTTAATTCAATTTTGTAATGTGAACTATTACTATTTGAAACTATTTTGAGTGAACCATAAGGAGATATTAATTTACATGCTGTCAATCACCAAATTATTCATTTTAGTTTGACTAGTTACATTAATTTTTCTTATAATATATATTTTTTTTTTAATAATTTATTTTTTGATATTTACAACTGTATACATATATACACATCAAGTAAATTTGCTGTAAATGATATTATGACATGATAAAAACATGTGGAGAATCAACCCATTGGTAGAACTCCAAAAATATTTCTAAAGCAGAAGATCTCGAGGCCATCTTCTTTTCAGACGCCTAGGAGGATTATTAGGTAGTGAAGGAGAAGCCAGGTTAGAAACGAGTTGGTTTGGGTGGTTGGGAAGTTTATTATGGAATGAATGGTATCTGGTTCTTTAAAATATTTAAAATTTTAAATACCATCCATCAATCCTGCTTTGAATTATCAAAAATTTTATTTTCAATTAAAAAAAAAATTAATTTTATTGAAGACGCCTTGTGGATACACGTTGTAACAAATAATAACTCTACAAACGTAATTAAATGCCATGACAATACAGGAAGTAATAAAGTATAATAATGAGGTTATTAACCCTCAAAATTCATTTTATTTACAGGACTCGAATAATATTCATTCTAACACAAAAACATATATTTAAACACACACACACACTTTTATGCATTCTATATTTTTCTAAATTTATAAAACTATATTTTTTAAAATTTAATTCTTCATAATTTTTTCAATCCTGCTTTGAATTATCAAAAATTTTATTTT